>NC_136280.1:8899579-9162470 GCF_964198595.1 Lampetra fluviatilis
GTAGGCAACCGTGCTCGTCGGAGATGCGGTGGAAGGACGACGAAACTAAACACCTTCTTGGTTCATATTCTTAGGTTTTTTCGGTAAAGTCACGTAGGTAAAAACATTAAAAAGTAAAATAAAAAAAAATAAAAAAATCACGACGTTTCGGAGGCAACACAAGCTTCCGTCTTCAGGTGGTACCGTCACAGCCACGACAGCTTGATACAGCTGTCGTGGCTGTGACGGTACCACCTGAAGACGGAAGCTTGTGTTGCCTCCGAAACGTCGTGATTTTTTTTCTTTTTTCTTTTACTTTTTAATGTTTTTACCTACGTGCCTTTACCGAAAAAACCTAAGAATATTAATCATTGCAGTCACGAAAGCTTCAAATCTAGAATTAATACCTTCTTGGTTTAGTCGGTAAAGTCACGTAGAAGGGAAATAATAAAATAATAAAAATAAAACATAATAAAATAATTCTCACGACGTTTCGGTCACGTGCCAAAGAATGACGACGAAGCGCTGTGGGATGCCGCCGTCACTCAAACGCCAACGTTTGGGGAGCGGTGGTGCAGTGGTTAGCGCACACCCCCCGCTCCCCCACCCCACTTTGTGCAAGAGCGCAGAAGCGTGGTCACCACATCTACGCCTCTATATAAGGAACGAAACAGTCAGACTTCTCCACAAATATGGCTGTCGCCTGATGAAGCTGGTTGTAATGACTGGATTACTGGCGACACGTCGTACTCAGATTGTAAATGTTGTGGCTTGGCTCTCCAACACACCGGTGTGCTGTACTAGTATACTACACTATACACTACACTATACACTACTATACACTACTATACACTACACTATACACTACACTATACACTACTATACACTACACTATACACTACACTATACACTACTATACACTACACTATACACTACTATACACTACACTATAAACTACTATACACTACACTATACACTATAATATACACTACTATACACTACACTATACACTACACTATACACTACACTACACACTACACTATACACTACTATACACTACACTATAAACTACTATACACTACACTATACACTATAATATACACTACTATACACTACACTATACACTACACTATACACTACACTACACACTACACTATACACTACTATACACTACACTGTACACTACACACTACTATACACTACACTATACACTACACACTACTATACACTACACTATACACTACACTATACACTACTATACACTACACTATAAACTACACACTAGTGCTGTACTAGTGACGAATTGGCCACGTTCTGTTTACGTGACAACCCTTACTAGTTGGCTGTGTCGGGTGGTGGCGGGTTTTAACGACACATTTATATATTTACGCGATCTCACCCAAAAAAACTCTTATGGATGATATTGGTCGCGAAAGCCTCTTCTGAAATTCAGAAACATTCTGCAGTTCGCGAAACCATTGAATACTCATATCGGAAGAGATACATCTGGAAAACACAGCGGAATGTGTCCGTGCGTGCGGATGCCTTTCAGGCAGCTGCATGTGGAAGGCGGCGTGGTGTCAAACTGTCGGGAAGAGGTGGATAAGAGCGGCCTTGGGTGTGTTGGCACAACGAAATAATGAAAAGCAACTCATCGATGTGCGTGAAGAGGAGAGTGATCAATCAGTGAAGGTTGCCTGCTATGCTTTGTGAAAACACTCACCACATTCGTCAACAACACTACCTTAAAAGGAAACTTTTTTTTAAAATTATAATTTATCCATTAAGGCCACAGTGTTGCTGACGAATGTGTTGAGTCTGTTGTTGCGTGTGCCTGTGCACCACTGTCAACGCAGCGGTGGCATCACCAACTCATCGACTGATAGAAATATATATGGATCCTCAGCAGGAACATTGATAAATGAAACGTAATGCCCGCTGCAAAGTGCACAAAGTAGCATGGCGCGGTGCACGGGTGGAATTGCACAGAGACAGAAGAATGCCTCGATCGGAGAACGTACGCAGGCACTGGCTGTCAAGACAAGTGGGCATGGGCAGGGCACCTCGTGGCGATAGAAGGGTCGATGGCTGTGTGTATGTTGAACTTCTTTAGCGCCGTACGTAGCCAACCGCGCTCATCGGAGGTACGGGGGGGAGGACAAGGAACTAAACACTGGCGGTCGGGACTAACGACATCGCCTGAGAGGACGTACACAACGCGGAGATGGAGCGATGAAATCAGCTTTGGGAGCGATGGTGTAGCGGTTAGCGCACTGCGCTACGCACCTGGCGACCCGGGTTCGGTTCCCGCTCACGGCCAACACCGGCGACGATTATTTGAACCGTTCCTCGGCTTTCCCTAGGTCGACTCAGCCTCAAACGAGTACCTGATTCATTGATGCTCAGCTCACGATGCCGGGGTAAGAATCAGCAAACCCTTGACATCGCCCGTCGGCTGCGCGTCGTCTGCATGCGTCGGTGTGACCACGTGCCCTCCGCCAGATGAGCGCCACCGTGCCCTGGGGCGAATAGGTCACCCTGACTGGGGTCGCTGAGCATTGTGCAATTAGAGGAGGCGTGCGTGTACGACAGGGATTTTGCTCACGTGTTGCATCGCACGCTAAGATTAATTGGCACAAGTTTTAATTGTGATAATGAATAATAATAATAATAATCAGCCGCGATTGTTCCGCCGCTGGATGAAGGCCTCTCCAAGCTGTCACCATCTCTCTTGCAAAGACAAAGATCCCCCGTGTAGTCTTAACAGACTGCTGGGGCAAGTGCTGTTAGCGAGCACCTATGAAGGCCGGCACGGCACACGAGGGGTTGGGTGGCCAGCACAACGCCCGGCCGCCTTTGTCTCCCTAGTGACAATGTTCACACACTCCACCAGGTACTCATTTGAGGCTGAGTCGACTTAGGGCAGGCCCAGGAACGGTTCAGATCAGCGTCACCGATGTTGGCCGTGAACGGGAATCGAACTGGGGTTTGCCGGGTTCGCAGCGCTACGTTACGCTCACTCCGCCAGAACAAAGAGGCACAGACACGCGCCGGGCGCCACTGGCTTCAATGTCGCTCGTTTTTCATTCGCCCCTCGGCATTCCGACGAACGAGTCGACAGTGACACGCACAAGCACGCAAGCGCCGTTGCCTTAATGCATCATCTGCAAGTCTCATCCGCTCCCCCATGACGTGTTTTAGATATGCCAGGAGTGTTACAGTGGACGGGTGCGTTATTTATACAGGCTGCAATGTGAGATATACTCGCAGTGCACGCGCGCGCGTGTGTGTGTGTTGTCGTGTGTGTGTGTGGAGGACGTGTGTGTCAAATTACGGATCGCATTGGAGTCATCGTGGGGAGCGGTGGTGCAGCGGTTAGCGCGCTGCGGAGTCGCCGGGTTCGATTCCCGCTCACGCCAACACCGGTGGCAATTATCAATGATCTGAACCGGTCCTGTGTTTTGTCTCTCTCTCTCTCTCAAATGTAGTTCTACCTGATGACGACTGCTTGTGTTGCAATCGAAACGTCGTATTCTGTTTAATTAATTTTCTCTCTAGGTGACTTTACCGAAAGAACCAGAGTAATTCCTGCAGTCACGAAAGCTTCAAGTCAAGTTTGTTATTGCGTTTCTTTAGCTTGAACCTCGCCAACCCCCACCGCCCCCCATTGCCCCCCATGAAATATATAAATAATAAACAGTTCTGGCAAATCTCCCGATGGTGCTGGATGTAGTTACCAGCGAAACGTCGTCCTCAAATTGTAAATGTTGTGGATTTATTCTAGATTTGAAGCTTTCGTGACTGCAAGGATTTACTCTCTAACACACCGCCGGTGGGCTGAAGTCGTCACTAATTGGCGCGTTGTTTACCGGCTGTGTCGGGTGGTGAAGGGGTACGACACAACATTTATATTTAAGCGATCTAACCCCCCCAAAAAAACGTTAATGCGAATAACATTGGCCGCGAAAGCCTCTACGCGTTAAAACCAAATAATAACCGGGTAGATCTCGCGACAAATCGCCACCCACGCGAGTTTGGTCTGCACAGCCGCGCAAAAGGCCTGAAACCGAATCGTCCCGCTGACGCTTCACTCGGCGGGCGCCTTGGCATCGATCGTTCTCCTGCGGCGGCGCGGCAGCCGCTTTGAGCCGTGCACCAGAGTCGGAGGCGACTCGGGGTTCTCACCACCCCCCCACCACCACCACCACCACCCCCCACCACCACCACCACCCCCCACCACCACCACCACCACCCACCACCACCACCACCCCCCACCACCACCACCACCACCCCCCACCACCACCACCCACCACCACCACCACCCCCCCCCACCACCACCACCACCCCCCCCCACCACCACCACCACCCCCCACCACCACCACCCCCCCACCACCACCACCACCCCCCCCACCACCACCACCACCACCACCACCCCCCCCCACCACCACCACCACCACCACCCCCCCACCACCACCACCACCACCCCCCACCACCACCACCCCCCCACCACCACCACCCCCCACCACCACCACCACCCCCCACCACCACCACCACCACCACCCCCCACCACCACCACCACCCCCCACCACCACCACCACCACCACCCCCCACCACCACCACCACCACCCCCCACCACCACCACCCCCCACCACCACCACCCCCCACCACCACCACCCCCCACCACCACCACCCCCCACCACCACCACCACCCCCCCACCACCACCACCACCACCCACCACCACCACCACCACCCCCCCCACCACCACCCCCCACCACCACCACCACCACCCCCCCACCACCACCACCACCACCACCCCCCACCACCACCACCACCACCCCCCACCACCACCACCACCACCACCCCCCATCACCACCACCACCCCCCACCACCACCACCACCCCCCACCACCACCCCCCACCACCACCACCACCCCACCACCACCACCCCCCACCACCACCACCACCACCACCCCCCACCACCACCACCACCACCCCCCACCACCACCACCACCCCCCACCACCACCACCACCACCCCCCACCACCACCTCCGAAGGTCCAAAAACGCAGGGACATTTTGCTGGGAAGAATAACATCTCACTAAACCAGAAGAGGGGGAGGGGGGTGAAAGAGAGAGCTCTGTTGAAATGACAACACCTGAACGTTGGTGTGTGATTTGAAGAAGAGCCATTGCCCTGAACGTTGCCCATTGCATCAGTTTTTTAACCTTTAAAAACTGTTTTAGGTGTGATAGTGTGTTTAGTTTGGTCCTAGTTGCTCTTGTGCGCCACTGCACAACGCAGTAGCATCGCTAAAACGCGGCGTGCAAATGCATCGTCTCGTGCGGCGTCGGATTGTGCATTTGACAAGCAACCGAGACTTTTCACGGGCCCAGGAAGACTTTGCAGATTTGCCAGTCTGCTCACCTCGGATCGATCCGCAGGTGTCGTGCATTTGCCGCACTGGGAGGATGACTGGCCTGCTTGCCCGGTTCTGCCGTCTTCTCCTTGATCAAACACGCACCGCTGTTCGCTCTGCGGGCATTATTAGTTCAAGATTTGTTGCTACGCGACACTCGCAGATGGCAGTGAGGTGGTGGTCGTCGGCTGTTTAGTTGTCATCATTAAACATTGTCGGCTGCTCTCTCACAAAGGAGAAACATGCATTCATTTTTTTTTATTTTAGTTTGTTTGTGTACGTGTAGGTTTCTCGTAATTTCTCATCGTTGTACTATTTTAGTTCTCAGGATGTTAGACAAACATCTGTGAGTAAATCAATAGCGGCATAACTCACGAAATATTTGTTTCTAGAATTAGAAAGGCATCTACAGTTAGAAACCCAGTGGTGAATGAAGCCATTTATTAAATGTTTTAACTAAACGATTATAATGCTAGAGAGTGCACAGAGCTGTGTTGTAATATTGCATATTTTATATAACAAAATATATAATCAGACAAGATCTCTACTTCAAATGTGTATTTCTCCACACGAAATATAAAAGCATATTTACACAATCCATTGACCCTGCGTCACTTTGCACCTCTGATTAGCACTGTTGGCAACGCACGATGCGAAACAGTTCAACAAACATGCACACAACATTTCAGCGACATTTATTGCACGCAAACTCTGGAGCGGTTTCAAGTTTCAAGTGTGTAGACGATAACTGTAGGTGTGAACACTCAAGAAGCCAGAATGGTCTCAATTACGAGAGGGACCTGGGTGTAGAGGTACAGTGTCTTAGCAGCAGCGACAGGGTTAATTGCTTGAATCATTGGTGGTGTCCAGACAAACAATTACTGCGTCGGCCAAGGACACTTTCTTGAAGCTATGGGTCATATTATTTTCAAGTTGTATGTGCAGTAACATCAAAGGCTCAAGTCAATGAAGCGATTTGACGTTTCCATAACGCTCCGACGGTCATTTGGCTTCCAATAAGACCACAAGCGTCACTTTTCACGACATTTTGAATGTGTGTTTTATATATATATCTTTTTTTATTCGCAATTATATTCTATTTGTGCTAGGAGTGTCACGTGAGATTATGAGATGCAGGCATTCCGTGGGGGGTGGCAGCCAACGGGGGAAGTACTGCACACCAGAGAGGGACACCCAGCACAGCGGTCATCTTCATCATCTGATGATGATTGCTTGTGTTGCAATCGAAACGTCGTGAGAATGTTATTGTTTTATTTGAATTACTTTATTATTTCCCTTCGACGTGACTTTACCGAAAGAACCAAGAATATGAATCTTCATCATCGTTCGCCACGATCGGTCCACTCTCCACTGTTGGATGAAAACCTCCCCCCCCCCTAAGCAGTCTATCCCATCGCTCATAGCCTCCCAGGGTAAACACCCATCCAGATTAAAGCAGGCGATCATCTTCTTGGTTCTTTCGGTAAAGTCACGTAGAATGGAAATAATAAAAAAATAAAAATAAAACATATTTTATTATGTTTTAATATTTCTTTTTCGATTTAAAGCTTTCGTGACTGCAGGGATTCATCTTCTTGGTTCTTTCGGTAAAGTCACGTAGAATGGAAATAATAAAATAATAAAAATAAAACATATTTTATTATGTTTTAATATTTCTTTTTCGATTTAAAGCTTTCGTGACTGCAGGGATTCATCTTCTTGGTTCTTTCGGTAAAGTCACGTAGAATGGAAATAATAAAATAATAAAAAGAAAACATAATAAAATGAAATAATAAAATAATATTACATAGTTAAATAATATTAAAAAATCAAGCAGGCTAATTAAACGGCATTTAATGACGATACACGCAACTGACGTAACGAGGAAATGTCATGTTGGGTTTTTCTTCGTGGTTTTTTTTTTGTGTCATGGGCCACTTCTGCATGAGGTTTTGGGCTTCTGGGCCGATGCTCTCCCTACACTGTTTGGCTGAATCCGGTCCCCGTGGAACACAGCGGAGCCCGGGTGGGATCGGCGGTCCTCGTGCGGTTTGTCCGCGGCACCGACGTGCGAATGAAAGGGTCATCGTATCACGCTCCACCTTCTCGAGGTGTAACAATTCACACCTCCGCAGCTCCTACGAACGAATACAAAGATCTCCCCACCCCCTCCCTCTTCATATGACCTTAACAGACTGTAAGCGCTGTGAGCGAGCACCTATGAAGGCCGGCGCCGAGTAACAAAGGGGTGGTGGTTGTGCCAGAACCACGTCCCGGCCGCCTTTGTATCCCCAGTGCTGATATTCGCACACCACGACGGTTACTACCGCCATTGAGATCTAAGCCGACGCAATCGCGTCTCCCGTCTTGAAATACTGAGACGTAGCCGCTCTTCCTCCACCTTCATCGACCAGCGCGTCGTGAAGATCGATCGACCAGCGTCGTCGTGAAAATCGATCGGCCAGCATCCGCACAAGCATGCACAGCGTGGGGGGGAGGGAGGCTTTCTTGCAGCAGTGGAGCCATCGTCCGAGAATCTCAGCCGCATCAGCAAGAACGCGGACGGCGAACAGAGTGGGAAAAACGCGGACGTCCGAAATTCAACTCCTCATTCGAGACCCAAACATCGCACCTCCAGACGTTGACATTCATCGAAGGCACTGGCGGAGCCAGTGGGGGGGCGGGGGGGGGTAGCACGTGCCCCCCCCCCCCAATGATCGGATCGAAATCCCTAATTTCGATCGGATCATTGGGGTTTATTAGTAATACGTCGGCATTTTGCGACCCCTACTGCCACTGTGTAGCATATCATTACATGCCAGGGATTCTATGAGCTGATAGGACAATAGTCTGAGTCCATAGTTGGCAATAAGTAACGGCAACGTAGTTATAAGTGACTCACAGAATTGTGCACAGTTGCATATACAGTACACGACTTCCCTGCTGAAGGCATTCACCTTCAGCGAGCGCGATGCCGATCACACAACGCGGTTCGAATTCGACCCTCGATCGATGGCTGCGCCATCGCCGCACACGCGTCGAATGAAAAGCAAGGGACGCGTCCTTACTTACTAACAACTCCTCTATCGTGTTTCATTGCTGGAGGGGTTGCCCCCCGCTACCTGAAAATCCTGGCTCCGCCATTGATCGAAGGCACCGGCGGTGTAGCCATCAACCGCATCAACACATCGACAGGCCCGATGTGCAACATCTCCTTCATGAATGGAAAATTAAAGCCGCAAGCCACGCGAGAGGGACCGTGGCCATGCAACCCCAAAATATGGCCCACGTGGCAAACCGCAGCAGTGTCTACCACGGAGGAATGGCAAAACTACAACAACTCTCTCCTGAAGCCCTCTCGTGGCGACTCGCAGACCTCGACATCGGCGTTAAGCTTTTGGGAATATTGCTGCTGCCAAAATGCGCAAGGATAGAATGGATTTGAACAAGGGGAGGAGGAGGGAGGGGCTTATATAACACGTGGTGGAGGCAGCGTTGAGGCTGGAGGCTTGGGTTCACCTGGGTTCCCACGTAAACAGGCAGACGTGGTGGTGGTAACTACGCCTGTAACTCAACACGGGAGAAAGTGGCAACCCTCCCTCCCCCCTCCCCAAGCTTGACACCCAAGAGGCGTGAACCCGCACGAGCTGCGGGCGTTTGGGGCTCATCGTGGGTGCTGCCACGAGGGGTTATTGAGTGATGATGCCAGGAAAGAGGCGATGATTGCCTCGTCCTTCAATTCAAGAGCCGACTGGCTCACAGGGCTACACCTAATAAATGAACTTTGAACTTCGTCCTCTCTTCCCCCCCTCCCCCTCGTGCCGAGATGCGAATGCCCCAATGTCGTCTCGGCTGATTGCGGTCACAGCGGTCCCGTGCTCTGCGTGGCCGCGTGGGTCGGGGGTTGGTTGGTTGCGAGACCCACGCATTGGCGGCCACTTGTTTGTCCACTGCTGGATGAAGGCCTCCCCCGTGCCGCGTCAGTCACGTGGCCTGTTGTTGCTGTTGTTGTTTGACCAGGCAGTACGGCGTCGCGCTGGTCAGGAGTAGTGCAGGTTGGTGAAGGTGGTGTCTTGAGCCGGTGCAGATATCGCTCGCCGCTGATGAGGTTGGCCACAGTAGCCGTATAAACGGTACGCGCGTACTCAGGTCGTCAGGTTTATTTGCGTAGTGCGCTAACCGCTGTGCCACCGCTCTTTCAGTACCCCCACCCCCCCACCTCCACCACTGTAATTACATTAAATGTAAATTCGTACATTATTTATTGTGTTACACGGAACGCAACACTGGAGTGTTTAGTGAGTATTTACTTATTAATCGCGCTGAGAGCCCGTGCTGTTGAGAGAGGGCACCTACCAATGGTCCAGCAGCGTTTATTTAGCACACGCGCGACTCTGCCGATGAAACGCAGGAGGGCGAAACCGGTGCAGAAGTTTTCTTGCTTAATTTTTTTTTGTCTAGGTCAGCATACGTCTGTGGAACATCAATACATATAATATGCTGATAAACTGCATATATTATTGGGCAGGCCCGACTCAATCCGGCAGTGGATTTGCTCCTTGGCTGCCGCAACTGCTGATCACGCCGATCGATTAAATTAGCAAGACAGAATAAGTTGCCTCTTCTCTGCGCTCTTGCTTCGGACTGTAGCGCGGTGAAATTCGACGGGACGGATTAACATAAAAAAATTCGTGGAATGCCTTGAACGCGCTCCATTCCTGGCCGCACTGATATCCGACCGGGTTTTCCTATCAGCCTAATGGTTCTCCAGCTGACGCTCATTTGCATACCGGCTCCATCCCATCGTAGGTAATTAATTCTCGGGAGGGGGGTGGGGGTGGGGTCACCTTGTGATGCGCGTCCTTCGTCTCTCGCCAAGGTCTATAAGCGTCTTCGTCTTCTTCTCATCTCATCAACGACACCCGCGTGTTATCCCTGCGACGTCGCGTCGACATGAAACCGAGTAAATGAATCACGCCGGAGTAATTGAAGCCACGGCGTGTCACGCGGCAGCGAGCATCGCTCTCACCCAGACGGCCTCCCGCCATCCCGTCTTCCTCGTGAGCTCGGGGTGGGCGGCGCAGGGTGAGTGAGGGAGGCACGTGGAGAGTGAGACAATAGGGTGAGTGGACAATAGGGAGAGTGGACAATAGGGTGAGTGGACAATAGGGTTAGTGGACAATAGGGAGAGTGGACAATAGGGTAAGTAGACAATAGAGTGAGTGGACAATAGGGAGAGTGGACAATGTGGTGAGTGGACAGTGAGTGGACAATAGGGTGAGTGGACAGTGAGTGGACAATAGGGTGAGTGAGACAATAGGGTGTGTGGACAGTGTGTGGACAATAGGGTGAGTGGACAATAGGGAGAGTGAGACAATAGGGTGAGTGGACAGTGTGTGGACAATAGGGCGAGTGGACAATAGGGTGAGTGGATAATAGGGAGAGTGGACAATAGGGAGAGTGGATAATAGGGTGAGTAGACAATAGAGTGAGTGGACAATAGGGTGAGTGGACAATAGGGCGAGTAGACAATAGAGTGAGTGGACAATAGGGTGAGTGGACAATAGGGAGAGTGATACAATAGGGTGAGTGAGACAATATGGAGAGTGAGACAATAGGGTAAGTGGACAGTGAGTGGACAATAGGGTGAGTGAGACAATAGGGTGTGTGGACATAAGGGTGAGTGGACAATAGGGTGTGTGGACAATAGGGTGAGTGAGACAATAGGGTGTGTGGACAATAGGGAGAGTGAGACAATAGGGTTAGTGGACAATAGGGAGAGTGAGACAATAGGGTGAGTCGACAATAGGGTGAGTGAGACAATAGGGTGAGTGGACAATAGGGTGAGTGGACAATAGGGTGAGTGGACAATAGGGTGAGTGAGACAATAGTGTGAGTGGACAGTGAGTGGACAATAGGGTGAGTGAGACAATAGGGTGAGTGGACAATAGGGTGAGTGGACAATAGGGTGAGTGGACAATAGGGAGAGTGAGACAATAGTGTGAGTGGACAGTGAGTGGACAATAGGATGTGTGGACAATAGGGTGAGTGGACAATAGGGTGTGTGGACAATAGGGTGAGTGAGACAATAGGGTGTGTGGACAATAGGGAGAGTGAGACAATAGGGTGAGTGAGACAATAGGGAGAGTGAGACAATAGGGTAAGTGGACAGTGAGTGGACAATAGGGTGAGTGAGACAATAGGGTGTATGGACAATAGGGTGAGTGGACAATAGGGTGTGTGGACAATAGGGTGAGTGAGACAATAGGGTGTGTGGACAATAGGGAGAGTGAGACAATAGGGTGAGTGGACAATAGGGAGAGTGAGACAATAGGGTGAGTGGACAATAGGGTGAGTGAGACAATAGGGTGAGTGGACAATAGGGTGAGTGGACAATAGGGTGAGTGGACAATAGGGTGAGTGAGACAATAGGGTGAGTGGACAATAGGGCGAGTGGACAATAGGGTGAGTGGACAGTGAGTGGACAATATGGTGAGTGGACAATAAGGTGAGTGGACAATAGGGCGAGTGGACAATAGGGCGAGTGGACAATAGGGTGAGTGGACAACAGGGCACGGGGGACATGCGGTGAGAGACACCGGGGCGAGTGAATGCTCATCATCATCATCTGACAGTCCCACACCAGAGAAACACGTGTTCAAAGTGCACCGCAAATGTCAGACAATTGAAAAATTACACAGGATCACACATATATATGTGTTATAATGGATCTATATATATAAGCGTGAGGGTTTTTTTTGTCTTGTTGGACATGCGCTAGCTGGGCTGGGCTGGGCGTGGGTGGTGCAAAGCCCCGTCCGTGATTTATGTCACGTGGGCAGTCGGCGGCTCCCCCCGCTGTAGGTGGAGGAGCAGAAGGAGTGGGAGGGCGGCAGCGCCGATGGAGGAAGAGTTATTGGCGAGAGAGGAGAGTGTGCTGGTGGGAGGGGAGAGTGTGTTGGTGGGGCCCCCATGGCCGCGTGTCGCCTCCTGGCCCTCATCAGGAACCGCAGGGCGCGGTGAATGCCGGTGCAGCGGCTCTCGGAGCCGCGCGAAATATGGCAGCGGCACGGCTTCATTTCTCAGGGACTAGGTGGTAGATATTAATAATAATCATCATCGCCACGTGGCGTCTCTGCGGTAGCAAAAAAAATCTGGACATATGGGAACCGTGAAGGTTTTTTGTTGTTGGTATTATGGGAAGAGGACGATCTCACAAACCCACAAATTATCTCACAAAGCTCGAAGGTATTCGCGAACAATATCATTCGTAATTTTTTTTTTGGTCAGATCGCTAAAGTAAATTGTGTGTCGTACACCCGCCTCCACCTGACAGCCAATGAGTAAAGTTTCCAGATGTGTGGCAACTGCCCGGCGATGTTGGTTGTAGGTTTCAGCGAAATGCCCCTCAACCCTTGACCCTTCACCCTTGACCCTTCACCCAGTCGTTACATGTTGTCAGATCGCTCTCCAGCAACACGCGGGGTGCTGAAGCAGTGACGCGGTGTCACGCTTGATCACGTGACAACTTTATACTGGTAGGAACCCACTGGTTCCACCAGCCCACAGGGGAGCATTGTGTCCGTCCATCGTGCAGGGATGGGCTGGGTGGGGAGGGGCTGGGTGGGGAGGGGCTGGGTGAGGAGGGTGGGGAGGGGCTGGGTGGGGAGGGTGGGGCTGGGTGGGGGTGGGGCTGGGTGGGGAGGGGCTGGGTGGGGAGGGTGGGGAGGGGCTGGGTGGGGAGGGTGGGGCTGGGTGGGGGGTGGGAGGGGTGGGGCTGGGTGGGGAGGGGCTGGGTGGGGAGGGGCTGGGTGGGGAGGGGCTGGTCACCCCGTGGTGCCCTTATAAAACTCAACGTTTAACCTACTCACGCCGGCTTGTGCCTGCCCTCACAGTCGGGCATATTTGCGGAATACACCACGCCGCCGTTGACCCTGGCCATTGACCGAGCAACCCAACGTTCCTACCAGCTCCCTCCGCAGGAATGTGTTTAATTGGCCGTGTAGGATGGAGGAGGGTTTACAACACACATTTTACTTACGCGATCTGATCCCATAAATCAGTTATGAATCATGAATGCATTGTCTACAGCGGTGTATTTGTACATTATTATTATGCAACCGACAAAACCTATAACTTTTAAGGTCCAGGTAAAGACTTTCATATTTTCCAAAGGAGGACAATCCTGGGAAAACCAGGACCGCTGGCAACCTTTTCGCCACAACCGCAACGAGAGAGAGATACTGGATGTGGTGTGCTGGGTACAGAAAGAGTATTGTGAGAATTTTATTGTTTTATTATTTATTATTTTATTATTTCCTTTCTACGTGACTTTACCGAAAGAACCAAGAATATGAGTATGGTGTGGTCGATGCTAACATAACCCGGCTAAAATGAATCCCTGGTGAACAGATTTGTTCTTGTTGTCGTTGCTGTGAGATCCAGTGGGAGGCGATGCTGACATTTTCCCCAAACTCGATCGCGAAGTGATTCGTGCAATGAACAAGCCAGACGGAAAGATGATACGGTTGTGAAGTATCTTTTTAAATCCTTTATAATAAGTTCACTTGCTTGCTTGCTTGCGCGCTTACGACCGTGCAAATCTTTCGGTCGTTTTTTAACCCACTTCCCGTGATCCAATCGAGCTGACATTTTGCACACAGACTCGTTGTGCGTGGCAATTTATTTTAGTGAAATTTTTTTCTCCAAAATTTTCCACTTTTTAGGAAAAACAAAATTTTCATATTTAATTTAAAATACCAATGTGATAAAAATGAAACTCTTACTCAAGAAAAACAGCAATGAATAATAAAATAAAACCGATGCCACGCATATAAAGGATTTATAGTTAAAAACTTTGTTTTTACGGGTTAATTTTTTTTCCTCCCTCCTCCCCAAAATCACGGCGTTAATCCGCGAAAACCGTGGAACGCGCAATTTCAGCTGAGTGCGCAGTTTGTCACGAGGGATGTTCGGCTGGCAGGCCCGGCAGTGTTGATCGCGGGTCTGGAAGATGAACGATTAATCAACGTGAGTGGGCGCAGCTGCTGTTCAAGCGCCTGTAACCCAGTCGCTACGAAAATTAACGAGGATGTTTGCTTATATACTCTTTGGCTCTCTTCAAATTTTCACGCGCGTACACACGTGTTTCAATTTACATTCCAGTTATGTACAGTACTCCCAATTGTTTGGCACGTGCAGGAGGCGTCGCCTTGTGAAATTCTCCCAGTAGCTCGCGGCGCAGGGCGCTACCCTGCCGTGTTGAGAGAACAGATCCGGAATACGGTGCCATAAGATGATGAAACTGCGCCTGAAGTCACTTCAGAATGATTAATTATATGATCCACACTAGGGGCACCTTTTATTTGATCTGCAATGAGCGCACATTGCACAACAATAAAAGGGTTTTTTTTATTTCTCAAAGCAGGGATTTTGTCAAATTAAGCGACGCACCAAATGTAATATGATGAGCAGTCATTAGTGGCCGAGTTGAGACCATCCATTCGCTACATTTGAGAACCTGGTTTCATCACAACCTAGTGAATATATCCAAGTCTACGCGTCTCGATGTGAGTCTATGGGTGTTTATATAAGCATGTGGGTCTCTATACGAGTCTATGGGTTTTTATGGAAGAATATGGGTCGCTATGTGAGTGCAGTGTATGGGTATATCTGTCAGCCCATGGGCTTTCTCCACACGTGCGTCACTATGTGAGCATATGTGGGGAGCGGTAGTGCAGCGGTTAGCGCGCTGCGCTATGAACCTGGCGACCCGGGTTCGATTCCCGCTCATGGCCAACACCGCCAGTGACGATTATTTGAACTGGTCCTGGGCCTCCCCTAGGTCGACTCAGCCTGAAATGAGTACCCGGTGCGGTGTGTAAACATCGCCACTGGGGAGACAAAGGCGGTCGGGCGTGGTGCTGGCCACCCCACCCCCTCGTGTACCGTTCCGGCCTTCATAGGTGCTCGCTAACAGCACTTGCCCCTAAAGTCTGTTAAGGCTATACGGGGGATCTTTATCTTTATATGAGTGTGTCGATTTTTGAGTCTCCTACGTATGTGGTTCTCTATGCGAGTTATCAATCGACGACCAGGCCGCGCACATTGACTCGCCACTCTTGAGGGCCCGGAATCATCACAGGTGGCTTAACTAACCTGGATTCGAACCTCGGTTGTCAGCGGTGCCCCAGGTCAGTGCTCTCACCTCTGAGTCACCCTCCGGCAAATTGCGTTCTCCTAAAAATAGGAACGTTGCAGCTTAGCTCTAAGAGAACATCGTCGAGTCGAACGATACCTACGGTGGTGAAAAGGCTATGATGTTGTAAATATCATATTGAGATTAACGTAACATTTTCTTCTGCGTGGAAAGTTTAACACATTTTTTAAGATAAATAAGTAAATTCTAAATAAATGTCATGTCCCCGAGCAAGTGCATAATTGGTAATATTAATTACTTAGAAAATAAATAAATCGCAAATATGCTTCTCACAGCTAATTGCATTTGTAACCGTTCTGTGAATTCAATTTTAACAAAATTTGCATGGATTTCATGATTGCGGTTCAGCGCCATCACCCCAGGGTTCTGCATTGGCGAGCCTGGCATGTTCAGTGTGCAGTACAGAACGTCACCAACGCCCCCCACAGCCCCCACCTACTCCACAAAGACATATTCCCCGTAGTAGCTTACATAGACTGTTGGAGAAAGTGCTATTAGCGATAACCTATTAATGCCACCACCCTTAATACTGATGCTTACACACACGCACAGCAGCTACGCTACTCCATGAACGCTGAGTCGATGTGTAGTGACATCGAATGAGTCACTGGAGCGCGTGCCGCTGGGAGATTGGTAGACAATGGAGTTAGGGGTAGCAGCCCGATCTACCAGTTGCACCTGTGGGCAAGGCGCGGAGCCCTCTGGGGGATCTAGAGGTGTGCGGTGCCGAGGGCGGAGCCTGGCCACGCTGGGCAGGATAAAAGGCGAGCTCCGACTCACAGTCGGGGCTGCTGCAATCTGGAGTGGAACTCGTCGTGCCGTCGTTGTCGTGATCGTCACCCTCTTCAAGCTGTGGGTCTGGCAGCATGTTGGTTGTCCCGACCCAGTATGTGGTTATCCCTTGAGGCTGTGAAGGCCGGAATAAAAGAGAGAGAGAGAGTACCTCCTATTAGCAGAGGTGTGGACTCGAGTCATGTGACTTGGACTCGAGTCAGACTCGAGTCATGAATTTGATGACTTGCGACTCGACTTGGACTTGCATAACAATGACTTTGTCCCACCTATGAGATGTGGACTCGAGTCATGTGACTTGGACTCGAGTCAGACTCGAGTCATGAATTTGATGACTTGCGACTCGACTTGGACTTGCATAACAATGACTTTGTCCCACCTCTGCCTATTAGTGTCTGTGACTTAGCACGCTACAGATGTCACGGACGCTGGCTGTGTGCAGGTATCGAACTCGGGTGGCCCGGCTCGTAGCCCATTGCGCCAACTACCACGGTACCGCTGCCAGCAAAAGACAAATGTTGCCTCCTGCGCACGCACGCACGTGTGAAGGTGACGGCGATTTCGCCGCTGCCTTGAGGGTTACAATTGATGATGTTGTCTGCTAGACACTCGAACCTGTTTCCCCAAACGACACCGCTGCATGTCTCTGGCCGGGGGGGGGGCATCGCTCTGTAGCTGAACCGAGTTGAAGTGGCAGGATTGGCCTCCTCTGAAGGGATTTGACTGATATTAAAATTGACTGTGTGGTGGCTTTACCCTTGAACTTCTATGCAGTTACCAAGGTCACGGGGTAGAAATTCTCTCCGTTGCTGTGCTGGATGAAGGTTCCCCCCCCCCCCAACCCTCTAGCCCCGCCCACCAACCCTCTTGCTACCAGTTCAGAAATGCCACAATCCATTTAACTCGTGAATAGTGTTTCATTTGTCACGCAATATTTTCCGGAAAGCTGGTGCTGTTCGAGTCTGGGCTGGGATTTTTGGAGGTTATTGGCGTAAGGCACTACCACTGCAATATAAGGCACGCCTATAGAGATAGTATTCCAATATTAATATTGCACCTTTATTTTCATATGCACAGGTTTAGGACAAGATAATGGAAGCTTTATATGGTGTGCGTTCCGGACTGTTTGCAGCTGAAATGAATAACCGACCCCGCACATCAGCTGATATTATTCCTGCTTGTTTTTTCTTAATTGACTGCGGTTGCATCACGAGTCTCGTCCATCAGTTTGTTGTCCTTCCCCCGCACCTCCGATTAGCACAGTTGGCTACGTACGGTGCGAAAGAAGTTCAACATACATACATCAGCCACCATCCCTCCTCCCCGAGCCCACTGCATTTTCTTCGCAGTCGATTCGATGGATATACTCAGCATTTACTGGTAGGAACCACCTGGTTCCACCAGCCCACAGGGGATTATTGTGTCCGTCCGTCGTGCATCCAAAAATGGGAGGGGTGGAGAGGGGAGGGTGGGGAGGGGCTGGGTGGGGAGGGGCTGACTGGGGAGGGGTGGGGCTGGGTGGGGGGTTGGAGTGGGTGGGGCTGGGTGGGGAGGGGCTGGTCACCCCGTGGTGCCCTTATAAAACTCAACGTTTAACCTACTCACGCCGGCTTGTGCCCGCCCTCACAGTCGGCCATATTTGCGGAATACGCCACGCCGCCGTTGACCCTGGCCATTGACCGAGCAACCCAACGTTCCTACCAGCTCCCTCCGCAGGAATGTGTTAATCCTTGATCCATGCGTTCTGCATTGTGTCTCTGTGTCATTCTCAGCACGCTTTTGTTCAATTCTCTCTGCCAGTGGCGGCGTGTCTGATCCATATGTCACAGCAAATTGGTAGGTGACGATGCCGCTGCTGCGTTGGCAGTGGTGCGCAAGCACAATAAACACAAACATAAAACAACAACTCGTCAATAACAGTGTGTGGTTTTAAAAATAAGCATATAATCGGCGATGTTTCAGACAAGGTCCCTTCCCTCACAACATATATGTTATAGCAGGGTTGAGCATGGATGGCCTGGAAAAGTGTTTCAATGAGTGAGCACAGTGCATATAACACGTGTTTTAGGCTGCTGCGGTAATACATTGTGGGCAGCAGAGGGCAGTACAGGGAAATCAATTTTCCAACTCGGGCAGGCCATCATGGTGAAGTATGTTTGAAAACAACTCCATAACGTGCACCGCGTGGGCAAACTGTCATCCAGCAGTGGATTGACACAAGAGCTGTTACACGTACATGCAACTAAACAAACGACCTTCGTATTATATATCATGGCACTTACTCGAATGAAGAAGTGAATTGAAAACTACCTAACACAAAATAATTCGCATCAGTGTGGAGAGAGATATGTCGGGTTAGGTTCAGGCAAACCTCGCTTAGCGTGACCCCGTGAAACGTTGATTCGTTATAGCGCTCTTTTGTCCTGGAGAAAAGAAAAAAATCTACAAAGCGCTTACGAGTGAGAGCACGCAGCAGCAGCAGCAGCAGATCCGGTCGAGGAAACGCACCGCGCGGCCTTATCATTCGCTCATTCAATATTTTCCTCTTTCTTTCGCACGGCTCAAGTTTCAAGTTTCAAGTTAATTTATTAGGTATAGCCCTGTGAGCCATTCGGCTCTTGAATCGGGTGCAACCGCAATAAACAAAAAACAAAAACATGAACAAAAAATTAACCCGTAAAAACATAGTTTTTCACTCTAAATCCTTTATATGCGTGGCGGCTAGAGTCCTCTCGTCCTCTGGCTTGAGATGGCTGCCACCTATGGTTCAGATGATTGTCTGCCAGCATTAAGCGATTGGTAATTATATATTTAATAATTTTTCCCTAAACAGTGTAAAATTTTGGAAAAAATGTTTCACGAAAATTAATTGTCACGCACAACGAGTCTGTGTGGAAAATGTCAGCTCGATTGGATCACGGGAAGTGGGTTAAAAAACGACCGAAATATTTGCACGGTCGTAAGCAAGCAAGCAAGCGAACTTAATATAAAGGATTTAAAAACATCTTAAAGTAACTATGTGACTGAGTGCAAACAGAAAATCCAACAAAAGACAGTAAAATATTGCAGAAAAAGCACCGTACGCAAAAATGTTCAAAAATCCCACGTAGGCTCACGTAGACGCAGAGCAACACAGCTACCATCGCACATTCAGGTGGTCAAGCCAGACAACCGCGCCGTGGTGTCGGCCCCTTTCGTGTTTGCGGATCGGGCAATCGCGTCGTTTCTACGTCGCACGGTCTGTTCTGGACGACCACAGCCGCACACGACTACTGGAGAGTTTTCAATGTTTTTCATTTGTGCATCATCAGGGTATCCGCATCTGCTGCCGTGGTTTGTGCGGTGGATGCAGCTTCGGGTGAACCGCGAGCTTCGTGGAAGATCAAACTTAGGGGATCTTCTGCGTTTTGAGTCTTTGGTTGTCGTAACGTTCTTACCGGCCCCTACTGGACATCTGTGAATAAGAGCTTAATATTCTAGATTTGAAGTTTTCGTGACTGCAAGGATCCACGTACTCTTTGGTTCTTTCGGTAAAGTCACGTAGATTAAAATTTTTGTATTAAATAATAATACAAATTTCATTTTTTTTTTCATCTACGTGACTTTACCGAAAGAACCAAAGTGTAAAGAGCTTTATAGCTCGTCGGACTCCTTCAGTTTAAATACATATTCTTTGTGAATCCTTTTGAACTCCATTCAGCTCTCCAATATTCATCGGAGTGGGGGTGGGGGGGTTGAAAGCGGCGTCGTTGAAGGTGCTCAGCCATCGAGAGAGACGCACGCTCTGAGCAAAACAGACGACAATCCTTCCCCCTCCCCTGCGGTTCGATTACACTGGTCAACACACTTTTTCTGGCATAAGGTATTCCAACGGTTTTAAGGTAATTTTGGGGTGCTGATCCCAAATCTGGCATCAGTTTTTGTCTATCACATCAGGTTTTTGAGATATCAAATATTGCATTTTCAATAAAAACTGCAGAAGAAAAATATTAAATAAATGTGGATATCTACATAGAATTATTTTAAACACACTATTCTAAAAATACAGCACCATATTTTAACACTAAAGCAGTCACTGACTCGCAACAACTTGCAATCATAAGTGACAGAGTTAATTTCGGGTAAAATCAATGAAAATGGGGTATGCCGATAGCATAAAAATGAGATGTGATAGAGCAAAATCTGAGATCAGATTTGGAACCAGCACCCTTAAATTAGTCTAAAACATCTGTAAAAGTCCAGGCCAGAAAAAAATGTTTTTTTGGTGTTGACCAGTGTTATCACGGTTCGATTAACTCTACCGAGGATCACGATCCCATTATCACGATTCCCATAGGTCGACTCAGCCTTAAATGAGTACTGCAAGGGGTGGCGCTGGACGCAGCATCCACTCGTGTGTGCGCGGGACCGGCCTCTTAATAGGCGCTCGCCAACACAACTGGTCGCGGCAATATTTAAAAGTGTACGTGGCTGGTACTCTTAGGTTTTTCGGTAAAGTCACGTAGGTAAAAAATTAAATTAAAATTAATAAAATAAAACAAATTTTTACCTACGTGACTTTACCGAAAAAACTAAGAGAATGAATTTTTACCTACGTGACTTTACCGAAAAAACTAAGAGAATGAATCCTTGCAGTCACGAAAGCTTCACATCTAGAATGTACGTGGCTGGTCTCTGTTTGTCGCGCCGTCTCCGCCGTGTGCACTGTGCAGCCGCGGGGCTATCGAGTGTGCAGGCGGTGTGATTGCGCCAGGGGCCGATGGAGGCCAAGGCGAAGACGGGGAGGGAGGGGACCAATTAATTTAATTTGCGTAATTGCACCACGCGATCAGAATCACAACATTTATACAGTACTGGAGGATTCTGATGAGCTACGACGATATTTTCTCTTTAAAGCTTTCGTGACTGCAGGGATTCATCTTGTTGGTTCTTTCGGTAAAGTCACGTAGAAGGGAAGTAATAAAATAATAAAATAAAACATAATTAAATAATTCTCACGACGTTTCGGCCACAACGCAAGCAGCCGTCCTCAGGTGCACGGTTGCTTGCGTTGTGGCCGAAACGTCGTGAGAATTATTTTATTGTTTTATTTTTATTATTGTATTACTTCCCTTCTACGTGACTTTACCGAAAGAACCAAGAAGATCTTCTTGGTTCTTTCAGGTCTGTCGAGGCGACAGCGTCTGAATGCCATTCAGACGCTGTCGCCTCGACAGACCTGGTTTTCACCTGAGGACGGCTGCTTGCGTTGTGGCCGAAACGTCGTGAGAATTATTTTATTATGTTTTATTTTTATTATTTTATTATTTCCCTTCTACGTGACTTTACCGACAGAACCAAGAAGATGAATCCCTGCAGTCACGAAAGCTTTAAATCGAAATAAAACCAAGAAGATATTTTCTCTCTCGTAGATATCCAGCAGTGTGCCACTGCATTAGCACGGATGTTCAACATACATTCATCATTCTTCGCTTCCATTTAATTTGGACAATGGGAAGGCCACTTAGAGCAGCCACACCTCAGCAGGGCTCGCGTCGTCACGAGGGAAGATCGCCTCGGCGGATCGAGAGGATCCGTGGCTTCGCCAGGGCTGGGGTGTTTGTCGTTCAGAGCACGTCCTGCGCGGTGAACGGTTCGGGCATCCCCCTCTCCCGCTGCCTGTTTCTCGCTGTCTCTCTCTCTCGCTGTCTCTCTCTCTCTCTCGCTGTCTCTCTCTCTCGCTGTGTCTCTCCCTCGCTGTCTCTCTCTCTAGCTGTCTCTCTCTCGGTGTCTCTCTCTCGCTGTCTCTCCCTCTGTCTCTCTCTTTCTCTCGCTGTCTCTCCCTCGCTGTGTCTCTCTCTCGCTGTCTCTCCCTCGCTGTCTCTCTCTCTCCCGCTGCCTGTCCCTCGCTGTCTCTCTCTCGGTGTCTCTCTCTCGCTGTCTCTCTCTCTCTGTCTCTCTCGGTGCGCAAAGAGCCGTGCCCGAATGGCCGAATCCTCAACCACCTCCACCCCTCCCCACTATCTCTCTCCATCCCTTTCTGTATTCGGCTGTCGCTCTGCCCTAACCCAATAACCCAAACTCTTCATGTCTCCCTGTGCGGTTCAAGTAACATGCCTCCTAAACCCAACCCTAAATCCCAAACTCTCTAAATCTAACTCTCATCCTAACCACCTACTCTCTCTGTCTCCCTTTGTGCTTTGTCGACAGGAGGACCGTGCCCTAACTCTAACCCTAACCTCTAACTCAAACCCTAAACCCAACCCGAACCCCTAACCTAAACTCGAACTCAGACTCTTAACTCGAACCCCAAAACTCTAACCCTAAACCCAACCATTACCGGGTTTATTGATTCATGAGTTGTGGTGGGGGTTGATTGGTTGTTTTTTCACGGGTGAATGGCAGGTGGGTGGCTTGCGCAGGGTTCGATATCGAGCGGGGCTGTGTGGAGCTGGCGCGGCTGTGAACATGCCCCTTTTAAATCGGGCAAATAATTTGGCGTTAAGATGAAATATATTTTCGTGACTGCAAGGATTCATATTCTTAGGTTTTTTCGGTAAAGTACGTGACTTTACCGAAAAAACCTAAGAATATGTACTGGTGCAATTTGTATTTCCATGCTTTATTTACATATATTAGTGACTTGCTTAACTTTTCTCTGTCTTACTCGAGTATCTTTTATTGTTTGATGTTTTCGTAATTGTTTATTGATTTAACTTGCTGGACATCTGTGAAAAAGAGCTTGAGAGCTAATCAGATTCCTCGAGTATAATTCCAGATTCTGATTCTGATGCTGGCCAGCATGGGTTGATGAAGACTGTGGAGCAGGGGCGGTTTCTTCATTAGGGCGATTGGGCGACGCACCACCAATGTCATTCAACCACAGAGTCACGCTAGCCGTCACTGTGCCTCTGGATATAGTCCAATCAGCGTCATGCTACGTTCTGTGGAGTACCGCCTCTTTTTGGGCGATTTCCCTCCGGCTGAGAATCGCCCCGAGTGGCCCCATAGACTTACATTCAAAGATTTTTTTTTTCGAACGGGGGGCGCTGCAATGCATTCTCTATGGCTTCCGGGAGGGCTCGCCCTAACGTGCTTACGTCATCATACGTAAGCACGTTGCATCCAACAATATTATTTGTCGCCACCTAGTGGAATCTTTAATAAAAGAAACTTGAGTGGATTGTATGAATAGTGAGTATAGAAACAAACAAGATGTATTGTAAGAGTCACTTTATTTTTCATTAATATTAAAGAAGTGAAGTTGCCTTTACATGCTTAAGCTGTTAATTTATCCTTTGCATGGGTGGACCTTATCCTTATAAATCATCCAGACATTTGCCCCCCCTGAGAGATTTTGCAGGAGCCGCCACTGCTGTGGAGCATAGATGTGGGAACAGAGGATCACAGTACAACAATGCATTTTGCAGCACTACCCACCATCCCAGTGTACAAAGACAAAGATACCCCGTGTAGCCTTAACATACTGCTGGGGCAAGTGCTGTTAGCGAGCACCTCATGAAGGCTGGCACGGCACACGAGGGGGTGGGTGGCCAGCACCACGCCCGGCCGCCTTTGTCTCCCTCGTGGCAATTTTTACACACTGCACCAGATACTCATTTGAGGCTGAATCGACCTCGGGGAGGCCCAGGACTGGTTCAGATAATCGTCATTGGGCTTGGTTCGTAGCGCAGCGAGATAACTGCTACACTGCTGCTCCCCATCCAGCATGGGCATTTAAACACAGCAGATGAGCAGATCCAGATTACTTATACCGCGGTAACGGAATCAGACGTTTTGGAGCGTGTTGATTTGTGCTCTGTGTATTGTGCGTGCGAGCGAGCACGCGCGCGTTCACCATATCTGATTGCGCATGTTTCAAAACACACTGGTCTGATAAAGCCTTGTCGGAAAAATGACGTTTGTTTAAAAAATAAAGATAAACTCAGTTTTATAGAGCACCTTTAAAATTGGTATTCTCAAAGCGCTGCAACATCAAAGGTAAAAAAAAAATCTTATTGAAGTCAAAAAACTGACACACCAGTAATAACCCAGTCATAATACAATAACACCACACATATCTAAATAAAAACATGGGCAACTGACTATTGGTGGAACCCATGGAAGCTACGGAAAAAAAACCCCTGCCCTTTCGAGAAGAAGAAGAATAAAAAATCTCAAGGGACTTTGTAATTTATATAAAATCTGACGCGGAGCCCTTGGCGATGTTCCGATGTAAACTTTACACGTGTGCTCCGCGTGACGCATCGAAGGCGTCACGTGGTGTGCCACCGGCATCGTGGTGTGAAGCATAGCGGGCTCGAGTCGTAATCTCCTTCATCCGGCGTTCATCCACGAGACCGGCAGAAAATCTCACGCCGTGAGCTCAAAGCGTCGTCTGTTCGTTCTCGTTGGAAGTCCGTGCGAAACAAATAGCGATCGTATTCTTAGGTAAATCCAAAATAAAAATCACTATTATTTTATTTTACTTTTATTAATTTTAATGTTTTACCTACGTGACTTTACCGAAAAAACCTAAGAATATGAATCCTTGCAGTCACGAAAGCTTCAAATAAAAAAAAATAGCGATCGGCTGAGCTTCAAATATCAAATGATTATTACCCTTTAGTCAATTACAGCGGGCAGGGTCGTGCAAATCCGCCAGAGCTATTTGTTCTATTGGTTGAAATGGCTTCATATACTTTACCGCGTCTCATACAATTTGGATTGATGGAGCGTAAATCCAAATTGCGGCGTGGATATCTGCCGCGCATTTCACAGTGAAATGTGTACACCATTGTAGAGGAGAGGCAGTCAGTCGTAGGCAAAGGAGAATAGGCAGCGCTTGAGTCAGGACTGGAACAAGGGCATGGTGGAGTCGACAGCATGGATGTCTAGGGGACAGGTGGAGGGCAACAGAGGTTAAACAGTGACCTGCCAAGGTTAATTTCGGGTTTCAATAGAACGCCTCGGTTGCTGGAGGTTTAACTCAAGCTACGAGATGATTCCACCGTACGCGACAAAATATCAACGGACTTTTGCCAGTTACCGATAAGATGCATGATTAAGTGAGATTACGGGATCTGCCCATTGGATTGCCACACAGCACTCGTTAATCTAACTGGGTGGGCCTGCACTGCGCGTTGCTCGGCATGATGTCTGATGATGTGCGGCGTTTCACTCCACGTGCCGGGAGCTTCTTCTGAATCCGATTTCGATTGCTCAACTAAATTCACTCTTAAATTTCGATTTCAAGCTTTCGTGACTGCAGGGATTCATCTTCTTGGTTATTTCGGTAAAGTCACGGAGAAGGGAAGTAATAAAATAATAAAAAATAAAACATAATAAAATAATTCTCACGACGTTTCGGCCACAACGCAAGCAGCCGTCCTCAGGTGAAGACCAGGTCTGTCGGGGGAATTAATTCAGACGCTGTCTCCCCGACAGACCTGGTCTTCACCTGAGGACGGCTGCTTGCGTTGTGGCCGAAACGTGGTGAGAATTATTTTATTATGTTTTATTTTTATTATTTTGTTACTTCCCTTCTACGTGACTTTACCGAAAGAACCATGAAGATAAATTGACTCTTCATCAAACATGTGGATAACATGTGGTACGACCCTGAAAAACGCACCTGAGAGCCACGGCCGTGAACGCTTGCGCAGAGGTGCGGACATCGATTTTATGCGTCGCTGGAACGCAACAACAATCCATGGGCCAGACCAGAATGCAGTTCTGCGATGTGGTGGCAAATATTTTTCGATACCACTAATGTCTCAAGGTGCTGTCAGACGTTAGTGGAAGGCGCCTTACGAATAAATGTAAATGATTATTTTGTCGATGTGGCTGATACAAGTGGATTACGTGACAACATACGTGTTAGTTGTGGGTTCTTGCATAATTTACATCCATTGGGGCCTCTTCCCACCCACATGTTTTCAATCTCTTGTTTGATGCACGTGTGTTTATATCACTACTCTTAGATTGAAATATCGAACTGACTTGCACCTCTTGCTCTCATTATATTTGCAGCTTTTTTGTTTAACATTAATTCACGTGTTTCTCTTACGACCGTTAAAAAAATATACCCCGTTTGTAAGTTGTGTGATGTTGCTAAAGAACCCGATGTTTGTGTTTTGTGTTGCTGCTGCTGTTGCTCGCGTACCACGGATCTCTCGTGTAACAAAAATATCCGGGCAACAACTGATCGAAAGGACATCATCCGTATAACAAATCGCAATAAACTCAACACTCAAATTTAACACGTAGGCTTTCGCGACCAATATTATTCATAATAAACGTTGTTGGGTTAGATCGCGTTATTTATAAATGTGTCAAATTGTAAATGTTGTGGTTTCACTCTTCAACACACCGGTGTGGGGCTAAAGCAGTGAACTATTTGTCTTTTGTCAACGTGACACTTTTTTGCTGATTGGCCGTGTCGGGTGGTGGAGGGTTACGACACATTTATAAATAACGCGATCTAACCCGAAAACGTTTATTATGAATCAACAATGTTGGTACAACTCAAGTTTTGCCATCTCAAGTAATAAAATATTTGCCTTTGACCCACGGACCATAAATGTTTAGATTATTACGTATTTGATTTGGCTATTATAAATGTCCACGTGATAAGCCACTTCACTGAACTATCATTTGTGGCCAGGTCGCTTCTGAAAAATAAGCAAATGGCACAGCGGGCTTTACCTTGCAAAATAAAAATCGATGTCTTTTTAGTGATTTGCTTAACTTTCCTATGCTGTACACTCCCATCGCGTTTTCGTATTGTTTGTTGTTCTAACTTTCTGACCCGCCCCGACTGAACACCTGTGAAAAATAGCTTTACATCTCATCGGATTCTTCCAGCGTAAAGAAATATTCCCGATTTTGCTGAATTCAACTGTCGCTTTCTTGGTTCTTTCGGTAAAGTCACGTAGAATGGAAATAATAAAATAATAAAAATAAAACATAATAAAATAATTCTCACGACGTTTCGGCCACAACGCAAGCAGCCGTCCTCAGGCGAAGAACAGGTCTGTCAAGAAGACAGAGTCTGAATGACAACCCCAGGCTTGGAAAAAAAAAAGACGCTCCAAGCCTGGGGTTGTCATTCAGACTCTGTCTCCCCGACAGACCTGTTCTTCACCTGATGACGGCTGCTTGCGTTGTGGCCGAAACGTCGTGAGAATTATTTTATTATGTTTTATTATTTTATCATTTCCATTCTACGTGACTTTACCGAAAGAACCAAGCAGATGAATCCCTGCAGTCACGAAAGAAGCTTTACATCGAAACTCAACTCTCTCTGTCGTTGTGTGCGAGCAGGCACTGGCTGGCCACGTGGTATGTGTGGTTCGCCACCCCCTACTTCCTCTACGACGTGTGCGCGATGTTCTTGTGCCACTGGCACCGGCGAGCCATGCGGGAGGGCGTGGGACCCGCGCGCGGTAACGGCCCTGGACTCGACGCAGGCGGACGGACCAAGTCCCGAGGCCTGCTGCTGTGGGATCAGCTGGTGCAGACGGGCCGGCAGTTCATAGCCAAGGAGACGCTCATGGTGATGCACCACGTTGGAGTGTGCATGCTCTGCTTCCCCGTGTCCACGGTACGTGACCGCGCGCCCTTGACCCCGCGACACCGCGCGTCATAGCCACGAGAAAGTTGTTGTTGTTGTTGTTGTGTGCCGTGAGTGGCGAGCCTACGTGCCCCCCCCCCCCCCCCCCCTCTATAGACACGATACTTAATTTCGTACGGCCCGCGGACCACACGAGGTCTACGGTTTTGCAGCGGCCCGCACGAAACGATATCCGTCCGTCCGCCGCGGCGGGCATCACCGCCGCACTAATCGGGCACTAGAGGGGCATGTTTTTGACCACTGTACCCAGTCACTTCGGTCGCTGCAGTGGCCTCTTGTGGTGACAGACGTTACTGAGATGTGTGGTAATGTGTGTTAATGTGTGTTAATGTGTGTTAATGTGTGTTAATGTGTGTTAATGTGTGTTAATTTGTGTTAATGTGTGTTAATGTGTGTTAATTTGTGTTAATGTGTGTTAATGTGTGTTAATTTGTGTTAATGTGTGTTAATTTGTGTTAATGTGTGTTAATGTGTGTTTATGTGTGTTAATGTGTGTTAATGTGTGTTAATGTGTGTTAATGTGTGGCCCCGCCAAAGGTATTTGAAAGGCCGATTTGACCGTCGGTAACGAAGAGGAGGTTCCCCACCCATGTTTTAAGAATAAGAAGAAATGTCATTTATAAAGCGCCTTTCACGACAAGGCGCACAAAGCGCTGTACATCAGGAAATGAAAGAAATACAATAATACCCCGGTCGGGGATGCACTCCTGAAAGGCGCGAAGAATATCGAAACGACGTAAATCAAAGCAATGACCAACATTCTGTTAGTAAATAAGACATTATACTGTACGACGCAAGACTTGACATTTCTTTATGCGCGACGCAAAGTAGTTCGTGTCCAGGGTGGGTGGATGGCGAAGGTCCCAGGCGACGGATAACGAGAAAGGATGGACGATGCTGTCAGCGACGTAAGTGTGGGTTGAGGCAGAGGTCGCAAACGGGATTTGATTCCTTACCCTTACCCGTACCCGGCCGGGTACCCGTACCCTACCCGTACCCGGCTGGGTACGGGTAGGGTGCGGGTATCGCGTACCTGATTGCGACCTCTGGGATGAAGCCATGTTGCAGGCGCGGGTGGGTTGATTCTAGGAACTTGAATTGTGAGAAGAGACAAGACGTTGGGAAATGAGTGACAAACGGTGACTCACCAGTGACTCACGGTCTACCCGTACCCGTACCCGGCCGCACCAGGGTCGCAAACGGGTACCCGTACCCGGCCGGGTATGGATAGCCGGGTATCGGGTAGGGTACGGGTATTGGGTACCCGGTTGCGACCTCTGGGTTGAGGTGATGCAAATCGGGCGATGGCGTTCATTGACGACTTACTTGCGAAGCGACGTCAAAGGGTAAGACGTAAATCGGGGGTAGGGGGTGGGGCGGTATTGCTGAAAACCATTGGCCACTGGGAGGAAAAACTCAAGGAGACATATAGGGGCTAATTGAGAGAACGGAAAGCGAGAGAGATGCAACTCCTTTCTGTCCGCTCAATCGATCTACTGCACATGATAACCATTTTTGTCAAAAATAATATATCTTTGAGAGTCTACTGCCTCCCCCTCCCCCCGCTCCAGTTCCCCCAATCCCCTCCTCCCCCCTGTCCTTATCCTGCTCCCAGTACGTGAATTATCTTCACCCTGACCCCTTTACCCTCCCTCGCCATATCAACTTTCACGTCCACGCCGGTGGTGCCCCACCTGGGTGTGGACTGTTGGGCTGAACGATTTGGGGAAAATATCTAATTGCGATTTTTCTGACAGATATTGCGATTGCGATTTGATTTGCGATAAACAAATTTTAGGTCAAGCTTCAGTTGAATATTCACTGTGTAATAGATTAAAAACATGTGATGGAGCATTACCACGTGATACCATCAAAATATGAACTGCTCTATATATTCTAATGCAAGGATGAGGACTTAAAAGATATGAATTGCTTCCAACGTGTATTTATAAAAAAAAAAAAGTGAAATAGAACAATCAAACATAGATCAATTGTTAAGTCGAATAGATAAAGTTCTAATAATAATAAAAAACTATTCCAATAAGAAAGTAACAGGACTTTTTAAATCGCAAAAAATTGCAGCCTTTGTGCGATTTGCTAATCGCATTGTTTCAATTTGCGATTTCGATTTAAAATCGATTAATCGTTCAGCCAGCCCTACTATGGAGCAGTGAGCCCAGTTTTTCCCCCCGACACTGGGCCCTGTCGCGTTGAACTCGGGCTGCTGTTCGCGGAATTTCTGTTCGCCCCCACCCCCCGCCCTCCGTTTAGTGATCGGCGCTTTGTATCAGGCTCGCGTTGAGTTTGAATTAAACGAATATAAAAAAAAAATAAAGAGTCCGTTTCTGGGGCAAATCGCGCACTCTAGCAGTGCGCTGCCGTGCGGAACCCCTTGCGAGCCGGCTCGGTCGGCGGCGAGTGCCATTCACCGCCTGGCCGTCTCTGCCGACAGCGGGCAGATAATCGGTGGTGTCACAAATCCTCGTGAGATGACACGAGAGATATATATACTTAGATAAGAGATGCGAGAGCCGTGAGTTAAGATAGATGCAGACCAATATTAGGGTGTCGTGAGATGATAAAAGGCAGATGCAGAGATGAGAGCGTTTCATGTGATTGCTATGCTAATTAGCGTGTTATGTCAATGAGGATCTTAATTAGAGGTGACATTTTGTGCACCCATGTATTTTCATGAAGGCGGAGGGCCCTTGGGATGCTTGGGGCCCGAAGCTGTTGACGTTGTTTGCCTGTGCCGAGCGCCCGCATTGGCGTGAATACAACCAAGCATCTTCTTGGTTCTTTCGGTAAAGTCACGTAGAAGGGAAATAATAAAATAATAAAAATATTAAACAATTAAATTCTCACGACGTTTCGACTGCAATACAAGCAATCGTCATCAGGTGTGATTGTGTTGCAGTCGAAACGTCGTGATAATTTAATTGTTTTATATTTGTATTATTTTATTGTTTCCCTTCTACGTGACTTTACCGAAAGAACCAAGAATATGAATCCCTGCAGTCACGAAAGCTTTAAATCAAAATCATATTGACTGTCAAGGAAAGTAAGAGGGCTTGTCTTCTTGGTTCTTTCGGTAAAGTCACGTAGAAGGGAAATAATAAAATAAAAAAAAACATAATAAAATAATATAATTCTCACGACGTTTCGGCCACAACGCAAGCAGCCGTCCTCAGGTGAAGAACAGGTCTGTCAGAAAGACAGCGTCTGAATGAAACACCCCAGGCTTGGAGCGTATATTTAAGCTGGGTTGGAGGGGGAAGAGAGCCTTGACAAAAGAATGTATTGTTTATTTGTATTATTTTATTATTTCCCTTCTACGTGACTTTACCGAAAGAACCAAGAAGATGAATCCCTGCAGTCACGAAAGCTTTAAATCGAAAATTACAACCAAGCAATTATTTTTTATTTTAACGAATCCCCGCGGGTCTCACACGAAGTTCCTCTGGGACAACCGTAACCCCAAATTTGCAAGAAACCGCGGCCTTGCGCTCGTAGGCCGCCGCCGTTCGGTCAGGGTCCCCCCAAGAACGTCTCTCCTCCCACCCCGTTCCGTCCGTCATCCTCAATCAACGGCGTGGCAGAGCGAACGGTGTGGCTGAGCGAACGCCGTTAACCGCGAACTACCCCGCGTCGCCCCGCAGATGGTGAGGGGAGAGCTCGGAGACTTCTTCCAGGGCTGCCTCTTCATGGCCGAGGTCAGCACGCCGTTCGTGTGCTTCGGCAAGATCTTGCTGCAGGTACTGGACGCACCCATTCGCACCGTTTGTCGGCCCGCGTTGTCCCACTGTCGCCATGGGTTTGTGTATGGGTACCAAACTCGTAAGTGAACATCGCCTTTTTAAAATCCTTTATGTTAAGTTCACTTGCTTGCTTGCTTGCGCGCGCTTACGACCATGCAAATCTTTCGGTCGTTTTTTAACCCACTTCCCGTGATCCAATCGAGCTGACATTTTGCACACAGACTCGTTGTGCGTGACAGTTTTTTTCCAAAATTTTACACTTTTTAGGAAAAAATAAATTCTATTTAATTACCAATTGCTTAATGGTGGCAGGCAATCATCTGACCCATAGGTGGCAGCCATCTCAAGCCAGAGGACGAGAGGACTCTAGCCGCCACGCATATAAAGGATTTATAGTGAAAAACTTTGTTTTTACGGGTTAATTTTTTATACTCTTTGGTTCTTTCGGTAAAGTCACGTAGGTAGAAAAATTATAGATCACGACGTTGTCCACAGCAATAAAAAAAACTGCTGCAGTGTTTTCTTTCGGCAATAAAAACCTGCTGCAGTTTTTTCTTGCTGTGGTTGTCCCATCTGATGACGATTGCTTGTGTTGCGATCGAAACGTCGTGATCTATTATTTTTCTACCCACGTGACTTTACCGAAAGAACCAAAGAGTATGGATTCCTGCAGTCACGAAAGCCTCAAATCAAGAATGTTTTTTTTCTTCTTCTTTTGTGCTTCTCCTCCGATTGTATTCCAATCGTGCCCGTCGGCATCGCGTCCCAACAAGAGGCGTCTGTTTAGAACTGTCGGTGAGCAGTGAACCCCACCCCGTGTGCCAGAGAACGGCCCCCACAAGTTGGCTTCACAGAACATTTTCAGAGATCACTTCACGTGTGACCCTTTTGCTGCCCGCACGCCAGGGGGCAGACTTTCCCACATATCCTGCAACGGAGATAAATTTTTGTCGCTTGGGCATCGAAACCAACGTTGATGTGTGCTGGCTTCTAGTTTTGTGCATTCATCAGTGACCGGGCTGGAACCATCATCTAGCTAAGCTTGAGAACCCAGTTTAATCACCGGATTAAAACACAAAATCTCAGCAGTGTCGGCTCAATGATCTGACCCCTAATTGATCTTGCCACCTCTAGACTAGTGACCGATCTTATCGGACAATATTGCACCCCGAGATAATTATCATGGGGATGAGCTTTCATTTTGAATGTTGAATTCTATGTCCTAGGGGACACGTACCAACCAATAAGCCACATATAATACAAGATGTACATAATCATGGTCGTGTCACATTGACATCGGCGGAACAGTGGCGTAGTGAACGGTGACGAGGAGCTCTGAACCCAGTGAACTGCCCCCGATTCACAGCCACGGCGAACATCGGCGGCGAGCGATATCCGAACCCCGTCCTTGGCACCCCCTTCACCAGCCCGTAAATAACGAATGCCGTGGAGTGTGGCAAAACAGGCTCAAGGGGGGCGATGCCTTCATCCCGTGGTCGTTATGAAGTTCGTCTTTTGCCCCGTAGCGCTACCGCAAGCATTGTTGCTGCTGTAGCCGCGGGTTTACCGCTTGCCATTTGATTTGTTACGCGCTTGCCCCGCTGGTCACGTCTTGCGGATTAAAAAAACCCCCCACGACAATTCGCCGTGAAATTGACCCCTGCCAACGCGATTTTCGCGTCCGGAAATTTGATAATTGCATTCGGAGCTCATATTCCCTTCGCAGGCGGAGAGAGTTCTGGCCTATGGCGCACTCGGAGCGAGCGGTGAGGGTACAAAATGCCGTAATTGGAATCATCGACTTGCAATCTGATGCAAAAGAACTGGGCATGACCCAGCCGTCTCAAAACATCACCGCCACGAGCTACCGCGGGTCAACAGATGGGAGTTGTTTGCAATATGCAACCCTAACCCCCTCCCCACCCAAGCCGGCCTGTGCCAAAGCCGAGTGTTCTGCTGCACGAGGTTAATACCGCCCGGGCTTTTGCGGTAACAGCAGCCCCAGGGGCCTTCGCCAGCTGGAGGGCATCCAGAGATGAAGTGAAAAGTTATTTCAGTTGTGAATGCTGAATTTTATTTGTTGCTAGCCTTGTAAAAAAAGAATATTATTTTTTCTTGAACTTTGTTTTCCTTTTGAAAATATTACTGGGGGCATCGCAGTACTACTAGTGGCGCTACCTTTCAGTGCAATGAAACAATTATTCTAGAATTGAACCCATGGCCTTGAGTGGCCTGCTCTTATGTAGATGACGTCGAGGGTTCTATTTTCCTTTTGAAAATATTACTGGGGGCCTCACAGTGCCTGTAGCCCCAGGGGCCTGCACGATCTTAATCCGGCCCCAACCCCGTTTAGAACCGCGGGTGTAGGAGTTGTGAAAAGACGTGTCCTTCTGCTTCCCAGTGGACGTTGGAGAACCCTCGACGTCATCCGCAAAAGAGCAGGACGCTCAAGACCATGGGTTCAACTCTAGAATAATTCTTAATTTTGGAGCTTTCGTGACTGCAGGAATTATTCTTTGGTTTTTTCGGTAAAGTCACGTGTAAAGATAAAATAATAAATTAAATAATAGCATACTACGACGTTTCGATTGCAACACAAGCAATCATCATCAGGTATAGTGAAATAGCGACATAAAATCTAACCAGAAAACTAGAGACAGACATATAAGCAGACAGATATCACCAAGATACACAGAGAGAGCAACACAGGCACAGAGAGGGGGTGATCGTCTCTGTGGGGTGGCCTTAAATAGACAGAGGGGGGCGGAGGCAGAGAGAGAGGGAGGGGGTTAGAGAAAAAATGTACATGTCAATGAGTACGAAGGCTTAGAGGGAGCACCAAGATACACAGAGAGAGCAACACAGGCACAGAGAGGGGTGATCGTCTCTGTGGTTAGATTTTATGTCGCTATTTCACTATGCCTGATGATGATTGCTTGTGTTGCAATCGAAACGTCGTAGTATGCTATTATTTAATTTATTATTTTATCTTTATACGTGACTTTACCGAAAAAAACAAAGAATAAGTCTAGAATAATTGTTGTATCGCACTGAAAGGTAGCGCCACTGGTGGATGCCCGGGGTCACGTGAACCCGTCACGTGCGACGTCGCGTGAGTCGTAACACAACTTATTTGTTACGTGCGCAATATTCAGCGCGTGTTTTGCGAGCCTGGACGATCGGCATCAATATTTGCATCGGTGGATTAATACGCATCGAAAGACTGCGCGTGCGTTGTTAAAAAAAACACATGGCACCGATAAACTGGAACTCACTTCCATTGTCATCTAACCCGACCAACACTGTTACAGCCTTGATAATAATGGCTTTGTGCAGCGAGGAAATGCTGGCTTGCAGCTCAGTTATGCGGAACAAATACTGGTTGGTGATGATAACAGTGATCAATGATTATGATAATGATGAATTTGCAATGCTAATGATGGCCGTGATGATGATAATGATTAGCATTTTTCTTAAATATATAACATCATTCATGAAAACTGCATCTCAAAACGCCATAGACTTCGATATTTGCACACGGCTGGGTGAAGGGAGGGGCAGGGGGGATGCGTGGAAATCAGCCAATAATAATGGCACCAACATTTTGCCCAAGCTCTGCGCTCCTATATTGGGGATGTTCGGCCAACTCCATTCACGATAATTTATGCATGATGACGACGATGGGCATAACAACGATGGCAATGGCGACGATGACAACGAGGACCAACGTTACCACGGCAACGAGGACGGCGACGGTAACCATCGTCCGCCGATGCAGGTAAAGACGCCGCCGCCGCCGCTGACGATAACAATGCCGTCGTTGCCTCGTGTGTCTCCCTCCGCCCTACTCCGCGTGCGCACAGTTCAAGCAGCAGGGCACGCTGCTCTTCAAGCTGAACGGCGCGCTCATGCTCGCCACCTTCTTCCTCTTCCGCCTGCTCGTCTTCCCCTACATGTACTGGGAGTACGGGCGGCGCGTGGGCCTCTCCGTCTGGGCCGTGCCCTTCTCGCTGCCGCTCGTCTGCAACGTCGCCGCCACGCTGCTGCTGGCGCCGCAGCTCTACTGGTTCATCCTCATCTGCCGCGCTGCGGCCTCCCGCAAGGGCAAGGGCTTCCGGGGGCCCCCGCCGCCACCGCCCCCCGCCGGCGCCGTCGACCCCGACGGGGCCTCGTGGGGGGCCCCCGCCGACTCGTGGGAGGGGGCCGCCGCCGCCGCCAACGGGCCTGACAAGCGGCCCGAGGAGGTGCCGAGGCCGTGCGGCGGCCACAAGGCCAAGGAGGCGATGGACTAACGGGCGGGCCGAGGGGGCCCGGACGGACGGCGCCCGCTCGCGCCGGGGTGTGGGGTTGACTTGCTGGCCGGTCGGTTGGTTGGTTGGGTGGATTGACGAGCTGGTGGGTGGGTCGATTGGTGGGCAGGTTGGCTGCCTAGTGGCAGATTGGTGGGTTGACCGACTGGCGTGGGGGTGGTCTGGTTGGTTTTCTGGTTGGTGGGTTGGTGGAATGGCTGGTTGGTTGGCTGGTGGATGGGTCGGTGAAATAGTCGATCGGCCGGTCGGAGGGTCAGTGGGTTGGTGGGTTGACTGGCTGCTGGTGGGCTAGTGAGCAAGTGGTGAATGCGGCTGTGATGGCAGCCTGGACGCGGTGGAGTTGGGGTTGACCCCTAGTCTGCGGCAAGGTGGGGATCGAGAGGTTCGTGCGATTTTCGCGAATTACATTTTTTGTTTTTTAAATTGTCATCGCCAGCCATGGTCTATCCACTGCTGGATGAAGTTCTCCGCCATGCCATCTCCGTCCTCTCACTGCACGCGAGTCGATTTCATCGCTCAGTCTCCGCAGCGGCACCGAACGTCCCTTGGCGGCGGCGACACCATCGCTACTCTTGGCGACCGGCCATCGGGATAATTCTGCGTTTCGTTTTCTTCATTTACACAAACCACGACGCCCGCGTGTTTCACTTCCTATTTATATTTATTTACCCGCTCGGTTTGGGCTCCCTCCCTCCCTCCCTCTCTCTCTCTCTCTCTCGCCCGACGTCACGGTGAACCGCGCGCGTCGTCCCCACCGAACGGTGAGACGCACCGGCGAGTGGCGACGGAGCGGGTTTGAGCGCGCTCACCGGCGGCGACGTTTTTTTCCGCGCGCGGTTCACCGCAGGCGCGAGGCCAAACTGCCCCGCGACGAGTCGAGGCCGGCTCGTCTCTCACGAGCGGCCCCCGCGGCACGGAGCCACGCGCTGCGACGGCTCGCAGACGGCATCGTGCGAACATGGGAGGATGTTTTAGGAGGTCGTTTTTCTTGAGTTGGGTCGCGTATCTGGTTTGTTCAGGGCTTTACGTAGTTTTTTTGTTTAAACCAAGCCAGTCTGGGTCGTCGACACGAAACATATTTTCGCACCCGGCACACCACGTCCAGTATACGGCGGCTTCAGGCTGCTCGTCACGTGCCACCAACTGCAGTCTACGAGCGATCCGGATTATATTCGGTGAGAAATGAATCCCTGGGTAATGTCGTGTGTGGGTTTTTTTGCTTCTTCGTTTGTTTGTTTGTTTATTCGCTTCGGATTGATGAAGAAACATGGGGTCATCCGCGTCCCACCGAGCTGCGAGTTCACCCGGGTCGGACTGGTCAACTCATCGGTGCTGCTCACCGCTGTGATCCCACAGTCACCGTCACTTACTGCTTTTCATATCGCGACTCCCATGCAGCACATCTTCAGGTGCCATGTGGCAGCCTAGCTGGGGGGGGGGGGGGGGGGGGATGAGGGGATGAGGGGAGGGGGGCACCCCCGGCGTCAGCTGTCCCTGTGCGGCACAAGGCCAACTCGACACCGGCCTGTGAGTGGGATGTACATCTCCAGGCTGACGACGAAACTATGGCGTGGACGATTTTGTCTAACTAGAAACGAACTCTTTTTATTTTACCAGGTAACGCCCACTGAGCCACATAGTTCCTTTTCAGAAGCTGAACAAGGTGGCTTATCACGTGGAAAATTTAAAGCAGCCAAATACCCTAAACGCATGTTGATTCTAAATGTGGAGGGGAAAACCGGAGGACCCGGAGAAAATCCACGCGACCACGGGAAGACCATGGGAACTACAAATATACAGACGTCGTCTGGGTCAGGATCAAACCCACGACCTCCTGTGTACCAGGCGAAGTAGTTAACATCTTGTCACTGTGGCACCCCGTTAAAGCGAGGGAATGGCTTGCGTTCATTTCGCGTGCAAGTGCTCGATCTGGTCGTCTGCTCCAGCATTGAAACGGAAAATATTCAGAAGGAAGACGGCTTGCTTGAATTGGCTTGGCTTGGCTTGTGGTACACATTATATACGCACATACACACACGCACACACTAAAAAACACGGGAGTCACTTCGCCATCAGTGGACACTTGACAATAACGAGAAGATACGTCCGGAGTGTCCCGCTATGAGCAGAAGAAAAGCGAGGACTGATGAAACAGAAATGTGCGCCGTGCAGAAGTGACTGTGATGTTCGCCGCGACATGCATTGTACATAGATTACGCGTAAATGCATATATATACAGTACACGTGTGCGTATGGCTCTACTGTGCATGGTCCGGACGGCGTCGCGCGCTTACGTGTTGTTACACTCCGTTACGTCTCCGTGCTACGGTCTACAAGCATGGTCCATGCACGTCTGTGGCCAAGAGAGCAGCATGGGGTGTAGGGTTGGCGGAACGCGCAGAGACGGAGCCGTCTCGTGAGCAAGGCGCCCGACCCTTGCCGAGCGAGTCGGCGTTTGAGCCGTGCGTGTGGGAGGTGGGTCGTGTGATGTACGTTCAACTTCTTTTGCACACTATGTAGACAACCGTGATAATCGGGTGTCCGTGGGCTTTCTCCAGGCTCTGCCGTGTCACCTTCCCCGCACGAAAGGCGTTTGTTTAATGGAAGAAAACTGTCCGAGTGGTCGATTCCCAACGCCGTCGTAAAAGTGAGACTTGAGACTCTGTGAGGCTTTCCTTGGGTACACACATTATTATTGCTGCGTTATGATGATGATGATGATTATTATCATCATGTACATTTGTAAGAGCCCCCAATTCCTTCATTTGCGAGTTTGTCTCGTGAGTCACAGTACTCGAGTAATTTATGTCACGCAGAATCGATTAAGGGCTTATTCTGACTGTAAGGATCCACAAACGTATGATGATGACAAGCCATGTATGACCTTTGACATAGGTAAAACAATAGTGAATTCATCCCATAGTATGACAGGATGGTACCGACTCGTGCATTTAGGTCTTGAAGTGAAATCAAAACGAGTTAGGGAAATCGTGCAGACTGCACGTGTCTTCGGATGTGTTTTATTCGCAGTACGGAAACGGGACGAGTGGCTGCCAGGGAAAGATGGCTTTGAAAATTTTCAAATTGTCATTTTTGTTGCGGTTTGGGTCTCCAAAGTTATGGGTCTCATCCTGTGATCAATTTGCCCGATTTTCAATCGGGTAAGTCCCTTCATGTTGGATTATTCGGAGAGCGATTGTGCCGCCCCTTCCCATAGCGAACGGACAGACGGACCAAAAACGCCGACACACTTTCAACGGTAGTTGTAAAGTAAAAAAAAACCTTTCCAAATGTTGCCTCTCGTAAGCGAGTCTGGTCACCGGCCCAGACGCAACTGCCCCATTGTTGCGAGAGGCGCAGCAGGAAAACAGAGCATGTGCCACCACCACCACCACCGCCGCCGCCACCAATCATCACCACGACCACCACGTATGGCACACTTGATGCCCCAGGAGGCCTTCTGGCCCTGCCCGTGCCCTGCGAGGTCCTCGATCGATACCTCCAGCCGCACTGCGCGCAGGCTGGGGGAGGGGTTGCCACCAAGTGAGGTACAACAAGCCACACGGACACGTCGCGGGCATACCAAGATTATCGCTCCGTTACCAAGGGGGCAGTGCATGCACGTGCGTTGTCTCGAATAGTGTGTATATTGTTAATGTTTTTTTGTTCAGCACCTGACAATAAAATACGGGACTCTAATGTCCCCGACAAGACTTGACAATATTTCCCAAGACAGGGACCCCCACCCCACACCCCCCCCCCCAAAAAAGAGAACTATCCCGGAAAAAAACAAGGAGAGGTGGCAACCCCTTACGAGTTTCTCGCGTGCGTGGAGACAAAGGAGGGACACGTCGAGTCGGTGGTGTTAGTGCGGCGCGATTGTCTTGCGCGTGTGTCATGATCCGTCAGCAATTCTGTCCGTTGGGATTTTCACATTGAGCTGCGGGCGGGGCTTGTGAGGATAGAATGGATGAATATTTTACAATTGTGCTCAAGGTCATCGTCATCGTCATCATCATCATCATCGCAGCCAAAATGTTTTCCCTTCCTCCACCCGCGTCTGAACGCCCGTCGAAGCGAATTGATAAATTCACCTCCACGAGCCGTGTCTCCAATTGCTTTCGTGTGTTTCCCGTGAATTGTTTGTTCCGCCGTATGAAACGCTCCCGAATGTTGCTTTGCACGTGAGGCTCTATCCATGCATTCTTAACCAAAACCTAAAATGTTGGACAAATGTCCACACTCTCCAATGACAACGATCGCTGTCGACCTTCCCCAGCTGAACATTTACCCTCACGTTACATTTGATTTGGCTTCTCCCGTGACACACGTGGAATCGAGGTTTCGCTGTCCGTGCATCAGAGGGGGCGGTGAGCGCGTTCTGCGAACACGACCGAAGGGCGTTTGCGTCGACTTGCCACGGCTTAATCTTAATTTTGGAGCTTTCGTGACTGCAGGAATTATTCTTTGGTTCTTTCGGTAAAGTCACGTATAAAGATAAACTAATAAATTAAATAATAGCATACTACGCCGTTTCGATTGCAACACAAGCAATCATCATCAGGTATAAAGTCACGTATAAAGAAAAATAATAAATTAAATAATAGCATACTACGACGTTTCGATTGCAACACAAGCAATCATCAGGTATTTCTTTTATATCTCCCCAGCGCTATGCGGGTATAAAAGAAATACCTGATGATTGCTTGTGTTGCAATCGAAACGTCGTAGTATGCTATTATTTAATTTATTATTTTTCTTTATGCGTGACTTTACCGAAAGAACCAAAGGATATTTCCACGGCTTCTAAAACAATCGGCGTTGGGCGGGAGTGGAGAACTATGGGTGAGAACTTCCCCCACTTACTGGCAGACCATGTGCCCCACTGACAAGTCGGTGCCGTGTACACCTCGTGGCGAGACGACGGAAGAGGGCATTGCTCGCGATAAGATGTGGAGCCCAGGTGCTCTGAGTTGCGTCTTGCGCGTGTGGCGGGGTGATTCGCAGCGTTCAGTGTTGACGTCGAGGCTGGCGAGCCCGACGATGTTCTTTCTTTGCGAGCGACGTTGTGAATGTGAGCGAAGCTACCCCCAGCGACCGGTCCTGTCTCTTCACTCCTCCTGCCCTGTGATCATAACGAGAGGGAGGGAGGAGAGGGGGGGGGGGCTCCAGAACACAACGCAACTGAACATCAATCGTACTTCGAATGTTGTTGTTGCTGTTGTTTTAAGCCAGACTGTTGTCTGGTTACGATCACCGACAGGAGAGAGACAGGGTGGGACAGGCTACAGAAGAAACATCGCGCGTTTCTTGAACGTTGTTGTCTCTTGTGCGGATGCGTTTTACACCGGTCGACGATGACAACAACCACCGGCCACATTTCAGTTGCTGTGACATTTAAACGCCCTAATATATGCAAATACTCACCCTAACTTTCGGAAGGTGATTTATTATTAAGTTGCCACGACATTAGTCCATTCCGCACCTCCCAGAGCCATGCAACAGTGCTGTTACCAACCACAGCGACCTTTCGCCTTTGTTCATAAGCAGGCGACAGTCCGTTCACGTGCAAGCATCGCTAACAAAGAGGACCCTTAACAAAACATCGCAGTTGTGTCGTCGTGATCGTCACTGCATGATACGCACGTGCCGTAGACCTTTTGTCAATCTACTGCTGGATGATGATGATGATGATGATCTCCCCAGCGCTATGCGGGTCGCGGGGGTTATTTTTCACCATACTTCACCACGCCGGTCAGTGCGGGTTGGTGAGGGCGGGTGAGCGGACCTGGGACCATAGATACTGCTGTACAACTGCATTTTTACCACACTGCCCTCTGCTGCCCCTCCGCGCAGCTCCACAGCCATTGTAAAAATAAATAAACGCAATATTCTTGGTTCTTTCGGCAAAGTCACGTGACTTTACCGAAAGAACCAAGGAGATGAATCCCTGCAGTCACGAAAGCTTTAAATCGAAATTTAAACGCAATATTCATACTGTTGTGCATAATTAACCAGTGCCGCACATTCGGCTCAATGTTTACGTGCTTGGTGACGCATTCCAAGCCACGCTTTTGGACCAGAGCTCATGCGCGCCAAGTGTATCATTGCGTGCGAGCTGTACGCGGTGGATACACATCTTGACACACCAGAAAGCCTTCGCCACGAGTGAACGACGATGCAATTGACTTTCGCGAGCCTGTGCTGCGGACATGCGGGCTTGGGTTAACTTCTCGTGGAATTCCGCGGAGGTGGCGTTCTACGGGGTATGCAACTGCTCCCCGGATTAGCGTCGATTCTTGCACGCGTGATCGTGCATCCGTTTGCAATGCACGCACGTCGACATGCTGAGCGTGGCGCGTAGGCCGTGATGGAGCTAAAGGGGCGAGACAAACCGAGGAAGGATACAAATGCGACGTCAAACAAAGGAGAGGGAACGCAAATGATAATCGAATTGTGACCCAGAAGCTTGCCAATCAAAGGGGTTAAAAGGAACAATTTTGGTGTCAATTATGGTAATGGACAACCCTTTGTAGATCCACTGCTGGATGAAGGACCCCATGCCGTGTCGGTAAAAGGGGGGGGGGGGTTGGTTTGACCATTACTTTGCCATATTTCGCGGATTTAGGAAGGGGGTGAAGGGTTGGGGAGTGGGGGTGCCCAAGACTGCGTCAGATATCGCTCCCCACTGATGTTAGCCGTGGCCTGACAACAAACTCCGGTGGCCGGGTTCATGGTGCTGCATGCTGACCATTGCAATACCCGCTGACCAGCCCCGAACCGGTTTAAGCCAATATCTGGTTGAAGCCAAATCAAATCTATAGTAAGGTCGACATCACTGTCGTATTAAACCAGAAAATATTGCGTAACAACAGCACGACTTGGACTACATTTGGGAATCTTGTTGTTGCATCGATTGCGTTCGGTAAAAGTGGCGATCTGCTTCGTCGCGATTCTGTCTGAAATAGCAGCGAGTCTGCAAGGTCGAGCGATGCAGCTGATCTGGATTCTCATTGCGCTGCTCGGGAAAAGTTGTAGAAATCTATATGCTTGGGTTTTTTCGGTAAAGTCACGTAGGTAAAGAATAAAAATAAAATAAAAATAACAAGGGCTCAGTCCTTTGATAATTGGTTTTTTACCCTTCTATCTGGCAACAAAACTGACACCTTTTTTTACAAGGAGTCATGTTTGCATAGACCACAATACCTGCAGTCATAATGCAAACAAAAACATAACTCTGATAATGTATGCACTGTCCTTGAAGTTGATTGGTCCACACCCGAGACAGCTTTCTTTAGAGCCTAGTCTCACATGGTGTTGGACCAGATGACGCCAAAAGGCGCACTCAGTCCTTTGTTATGTAGACTAGCCGTAGCTTCAGCCGCACCAACCTTATCATAATAATAAAAAAACAACTCCTATCCAGGGGCCTGCCCTGGCTCCTCCCCCCTCAACCAGTATATATACAAGGTCGGATCTCTTGTCATTTCTCATTTACTTGATACAGCGAGCGTGCTGTGATGGTTCCACCTGAAGACGGAGGCTTGTGTTGCCTCCGAAACGTCGTGATTTTTATTTTATTTTTTACCTACGTGACTTTACCGAAAAAAACCCAAGAATATGAATCCTTGCAGTTACGAAAGCTTCAAATCTAGAATTGTAGAAATCTGGTTTAATTGGCATTCACCATCATCTTCAGCCACGATCAATCATCCCCTGTTGGACGAAGACCCTCCCCGAAGCTGCCTCCATCCGAAATTGGTCTTGTGATGCAATAACCCATCGAGATTCTGCACGTGAGCGGATTCCATCGCCTCTTTTGGACGCGGCTCCGTTCATTTGTCTTGAACCAACGGCCAGGGGTCGTTGAAGGGAAGTGCCCTATCCAAGCCCAATGACCCCGGTTCGAGGGTCAACGTGACGTCTTTAACTTGCGTCTACAGTAGTGTAGTCTCTAAACCACGTTGTCCCTCTGTCTATCGCTCGAACGTCCACAGCGAGCGTTGTCTGGATGCGGACTGAGAGAGTTGTTGGCTGTTAGCCTGGGGCGGGTGGTCTCGCGACAGTTTTGAGTGAAAAGAGCCTCTTGAGTGCAAGACCCCACCAGACCTCGTAAAATACCCACGTCGCTTCACGCACCTACCCGGTGGCGTGTCTGTCGAGTGTGCAGGCGATGCAACTGCGTCAGGGCCCACGGCTCAGATGGAGAGGCAGGGTGGCGGTTAGGTGAGGGGGGCGGGAGGTAACAGGTTGCCTGTAGCTAGGAAAGGGAGAGATGTTGGACAGGGTGAGTGCCGCTTTAAATTGTTTGCGCCAGGGCCCATGCCAACCAACCACGCTCCGCCACTGCGCCAACCGTCGGCTTCTCCGTTGTAGAGGTTTTTTTTGGGGGGGTGGGGGGGGTAAGATAGCGTAAATATATAAATGTGTCGTTAAAGCCCACCACCACCCGACACGGCCAACTAGTAAGGGGTTGGCACGTAAACAGGACGCGCCAATTTGTCACTAGTACAGCACTAGTGCATAGTGTAGTATACTAGTACAGCACTAACCGGTGTGTTGGAGAGCCAAGCCGCAACCTTTACAATCGGAGTACGACGTTTATATATTATTTACGCGATCTAACCCCCCCCAACCCCCCCCCCCCCTCTATTATGGATGATATTGGTCGCGAAAGCTTACGCGTTAAACTGGCTTCTCCGTTGTTCACATTCAGGGTTCACTCGGTATTATCACTGGTGTCCGTGTTTCCAACCCGTACAAAATATGCAATCCTACTTAGAGGCCATATCCTGCTGTGACGCGTGGATGCTCAACAGCTCGCAAAACGAGAATATCCCAGCGCGAGCTGGTGGTGAAAATCCTGACCCAGCGTTGGGGCAGACGTGCTCAAGCCCGCCTGCATTGTTGCACACAATTGCCAACTCACAGTATTGACACCTTTTTTTGTGTGTGTATAATCCGGTAGGGATCACGTATATACTTACTGTATGATAGCCTATATATATATAAATATTTGAACTCGAGAACCGGCGGCGTGCACGAACGTGCGTACACGTGCAGCTGTATCTGCAATAATGTGTAGCTTTACAGGGGTACAAATCGGCCGCGCTGTGTCACTGCCCGCGCTATGCTCGAGACGCGTCACGTTATAAATGCATGAATGCAAAAAAAAAAGAAATGACCACTGTATCATATCCGTTGCCTAATCGCGTAAGGACGCTGCGACGTGGACATGATGAGCTGGGGCAGATCCACCGGCTGTGTCTGGGTCGCGTGACCCGCTCTAACCCGACAGCAGGACAAACAAGACGTACAGACGGACGGACAGCCTGAGCGAGTATCGCTCGCTACTCTCGTCTCCACGATGTACAACAGGGGCGGGGGAATCATCTTCTTGGTTATTTCGGTAAAGTCACGTAGAATGGAAACAATAAAAATAATAAAATAAAACATAATAAAATAATTCTCACGACGTTTCGGCCACAACGCAAGCAGCCGTCATTAGGTGAAGACCAGGTCTGTCGGGGAGACGCTGTCTGATAATACCGAGTCTCCCCGACAGACCTGGTCTTCACCTGATGACGGCTGCTTGCGTTGTGGCCGAAACGTCGTGAGAATTATTTTATTATGTTTTATTTTATTATTTTTATTGTTTCCATTCTACGTGACTTTACCGAAAGAACCAAGAAGATGAATCCCTGCAGTCACGAAAGCTTTAAATCGAAAAAGGGGTGGGGGAATGTTTCCCCGACTTGCGCACAACTTTGTAGCCCTGACATCTCGACCCCCCCACGGTCCTCACGGTCTGCAAATCGCCACGTTCCAGACCGCCGCACCACATGAGCGACCTGGTCTTAGCGATGACCGGTCGCCGCTCACCAGAGTTGTCAGCTCCTGGAAGCGGAAAGCCGCCCTGGTCACGCTTGCAAATGAGATCCATCCTTGTCCCTCGAGTGCTCACCCGGTTAAGCAAAATAAAGTCATCTTCTTGGTTCTTTCGGTAAAGTCACGTAGAAGGGAAATAATAAAATAATAAAAATAAAACATAATAAAAGAACATAATACAGACGCTGTCTTTCCGACAGACCTGTTCTTCACCTGAGGACGACTGCTTGCGTTGTGGCCGAAACCTCGTGAGAATTGTATTTTATTATGTTTTATTTTTATTATTTTATTATTTCCCTTCTACGTGACTTTACCGAAAGAACCAAGAAGATGAATCCCTGCAGTCACGAAAGCTTTAAATCGAAACAAAATAAAGTCCCCAAATGATTTTTCAAATTCGCTACATCGACATTCCAAAGTCATCAAATGCATGTCACTCGACAATTGTCCAACTGTTACGAACAGTAAACTGATGCAGGCCCCTTACGTACAAGCGGAATCACCCCTAAATGTGCACAATGTCATTGTTCCAAAAAAAATCACTAGCTTTGTCGTTTTGACGACATTTTATCGGTCGAGAAACTCCAAAAAATCATCTGGATCTCGGGACAAGATCACTAATTTGGCAACACCGCTGTGCACACGCCATACACACACGGACCAGTCACACTGCACATTGTCCACTAATCCAGGAACAGCTGGTGGGGCTTGGCAACGAGCTCCGAGCTACGTGTCTGTGTGTCACACACACACAATGTCCCAGCCGATTTATCTCTGGGGACTGAGTGGCTTGCAGTTAATTTATGATTCTGAAAAACCGTTTCCCTTGAATTTCTCCACCACAGACCCTGGATCTGCTCCCGATGCTGAGAGAAGTTCCTAGAAAGGGGCTTTTGTGGGTATTATTTTTCACGAAACGATGGCCGAATATGAGTCGTAAACGTGCATGTGAATTTGTGTGCAGTGTGTATTGTATATAAACTTATTTTAATGTATCTTTGAAAAGAGAACTGTCCGTACAGTTAACGGTGTTTCTGAAACTATCCCCCCAGACAAAAAAAATATACAGCACGTGACATGATTTGTGATCAACCTTTGATTCCTTATTGGCTACGTGGATTCTGCCAATTCCACATTCTGAAGACAGGAACGACGCAGAGGTGATTTTCTCGATGGCGATAGGCACGGTTATGACCGTAGGATCGATCACCCCATCATGCCTTGCATGTCACCGTGAAATTACCATACTGCGTGATGAGGTATTCGTATCGGTTGGCAGGATGCATTGGAATTGGCGTAAAGTAATGACGCGGTTTATGTCCATTTGGAAGTTTGGGAAAGCCATGTTTTAACAAGTCCGATTTACTGATGGTTTTTTAAATGGCTTATTTGTAAGGCCTCAGTGTTGAGATATGAGAAGCTGTTCCATGAGTATTCTTGATTACATTTTCTTTCTTGGAATTGTTTATACGTACCATATGCATATATTGCAATGCATATATGCACCAGCTGACATTTCTAAGTCAGATTCATACATTATATCATGTCATGGAAATATAGTAGTAGGTTTTTACCTTTTAAACTGGTACAAAACTGACACCTTTATACAAGGCATCATGTTTGCAATAACCACAACACAAGCAGTCAAAATGCAAACAAAAAGAAACAACTCTGATAATGGTAATGATATGCACTGTCCTTTATCAGAGTTGTTTCTTTTTGTTTGCATTTTGACTGCTTGTGTTGTGGTTATTGCAAACATGATGCCTTGTATAAAGGTGTCAGTTTTGTACCGGTTTAAAGGGTTAAAACCTACTACTATATTTTGCCACTGGTAAAGGAGGTCTCATAGCATGTCATGGAAAGTTCATCCAACAAATATCTCAAACAGTAATGCATAAGCCCTTTGTCAACTCACTGCTAGGCGAAGGCCTCCCCCCTAGGCCGTGTTGGTCATGGGAGTTTATTTGACCATACTTCACCACGCTGGTCACAGCAGGTTGGCACAGTGGTTGGGGGGAGGTGCGCAGGACCGGTTCAGATTATCATTCGCCAACGATGCTTACCGTGGTTGGGAATCTAACTCAGGTCGCCGGGTTTATATTGCAGCGCGCTAACCACTACGTCACCGACCCCCCCGCCCCCCTTAAATAACCACTGTCTGTGTACTTACTCTGCATGCCTCTGCCCACCTTCAAAAAAAACTATTTTAAGCAAGTTTCAAAATCGCATTCTTTTTTTTGCGGTTGCTAGCTTTCCGACCAACGTTGACGACAGTAACTTTAATACAGTATTTACTTCTTTGCGAAAGCAACTAAATTGTTCGAGCCGATGCTTTGAAGTCATATATTGGAATTGCAAATGTATAAAATAAAATAAAAACCCACAATGCATTGTGTCTTGTCTCCGGAGTAGACCTTGAACAGGTAACGTAGTTGTTTTTGTTGTTGTTGTTGTTGTTTCAAATCATTTAGAAATATGAGCGTTATGTAGAAAAATTGCACGGAAATACTGTTTTCCCACGAGTAGCATTAACATAGTTCACGACCCTTTAACGGTAACGGTGTATGTCCGACGACGTGTTATTAACTGAATTGTTTTTGGGGGCATATGGGGTTATGAGTTACGTTTATCCACTAAGGAAGCTGTGGGCAATGCGCAAGATCCCATATTTACTTTTTTTCAAGTGAGGTTATCCAAATGCGATTCAGTTGAAACTCGATATAGGCACGACCATTGGGAGCTAAGGTCAGAGGTCAGATGTATCAATTAACTTGAGTACAACATTTCCTTAACTCCCGTGTAAATCGGTGTCAATTAAGGGAGGTTTTCGCTGAAGGTGTTTTGTGCAACCGGCCACAAGATGTGGTTGTGTATTCTTAGGTTTTTTTCGGTAAAGTCACGTAGGTAAAACATTAAAAGTAATGAAAGTAAAATAAAATAAAAATCACGACGTTTCGTCGTGATTTATAAAATAAAATAAAAATCACGACGAAACGTCGTGATTTTTATTTTATTTTACTTTCATTACTTTTAATGTTTTACCTACGTGACTTTACCGAAAAAACCTAACAATATGAATCCTTGTAGTCAAGAAAGCTTCAAATCTAGAATTAATGTGGTTGTGTCTGTGTTGATCTTTTTGTACCATACGTAGTCAACTGTGCTAATCAGATTTCTGAACTGTGCTTATATCAGAAGTTGCCCATTTTCTACCTCCCCCATCTGTGTCATGTAAAGATGCGTTGCTTACACTAGCACTATGCTTATATAAGGTGTGTCTGGCTTCTACTCTCATTGTTTCAAATGCGTGCTTGGAGTCACTTTTCTGCAGCTTACCGAATACTCAAATCACCCGAGGACTGATGCCTGCTGTCACGAGCATTTCAACTCCGTGAAATGATCTGTCCTGCATGTAGCAGAGCGCAGGAAACCCAAACTGTGGGTTGTACATACATGATAAGTGCTGTGTGGGCTATACATAATACACAATAAGGGGATTTTGTTTTTTTATGAAGCTACACAAGTAAAAGCATAACTCTGGTCAGTCATATATTGCTGTGCGCATAGTGATCTGCGAGCTTTGGATTATAAATGCGTGTGCCCCTCGCCGTGTAAATTACCAGGGCTAAACTTCAGCTGCGTCCATCTGGGTCAGCAGCACAGGGAAATTATTCCCGCACCCGGCACACCACGTCAAGTATACGTCTCGCCGTCGTGGCTGTGGATACCCGTCACGTGCCGCCTCCCGATTCACCAGAGGCCCGGAAAATATTCAGTGAGAAATGTAGCCCTGGGCATGACAACGTTCTAAACCCTGACCCAACACCAGGACTCGAACCCGGCGGTTCGTAGTTCGCTGGTAGATCACCAACGAGAATACCAATGAGTGCCCAACGACGTGTATTGAAACAACAACAACAACCGTCTACGGATGATGTCAGGCTTTTCGCTTATCGCACGTTTGTTTTCTTCTGTTTTATTTATTATTTAAACAAAACGAATCACGACGACACCGCCGCCGCTGTAAAGATGCTCGAATTGGATTCAGTCACTAATCCGTGACACTTTCATCAGCGACGCAACTCGTACGACTGCGTAAATGGGTTTCCGTGGTTGTGCCGCACACAGCCCTGCGATGTGCTTTTCATAGAGCCCGGTAACGGTTCCTGCTCGCCCGGCGTGCGGAGCAAAGCGTCAGGACACCGCCGATGGCACAAACACGCGGCAACTCCATCGGAACCTCATTTGCCAGTAAAAAAATATGTTAATTGTTATTTTACCCTTCTATCTGGCAATTATCATATTTTTTACTGGCAAATTAGGTTCCAATGGTGTAAATGCTTACCCCGAGCTCTCATACTCTGATGGTGCATTGTCTTTGAGTTGTGCGCCTTTTGGCGTCATCTGGTCCAACACCATGTGAGACTAGGCTCTAAGGAAAGCTGTCTCGGGTGTGGACCAATCAACTTCAAGGACAGTGCATACAGAGTTATGTTTTTTTTGTTTGCATTATGACTGCAGGTATTGTGGTCTATGCAAACATGACTCCTCGTAAAAAAGGTGTCAGTTTTGTTGCCAGATAGAAGGGTAAAAAAACAATTATCACGCGGCAACTACCCGGAAACACATCGGTGAGCCAGAACCACAAATTCACAATTTGAGAGAGAGATAAAACAAAAACAGTTTTCCACTATCCAAAACACACACACACACCTAAAATGAAGAATCGCTCGATAAGGGAATGCCGCAATGTTAAACACGTGACATGGGACGTTGAGTGATCTGTGACGGTGTCACGGTCCGAGTGAAATGTGGAAGTGTGAGCAGCAGATTGGGTCACGTGTTTTACCCCCCCGCTCCTCCCCGCCTCTGTCCACCCAGCAGCAGCAAAACAAAGTGGGGGGAGGGGAGGGGGGGGCATCACAGTGAGTCGACCGGCAGATTGCGCGTTCGGCGGGGTAAAATGTGGACACTTGACCACCTCTTTTTGGTTCTTTCGGTAAAGTCACGTAGAAGGGAAATGATAAAATAATAAAAATGAAACATAATAAAATACAATTCTCACGACGTTTCGGCCAAAACGCAAGCAGCCGTCATCAGGTCGGAAAGACAGCTGCATTTTTATTATTTTATTATTTCCCTTCTACGTGACTTTACCGAAAGAACCAAGAAGATGAATCCCTGCAGTCACGAAAGCTTTAAATCGAAACTTGACCACATCTTCCAAGATTTCTGGCCAGCGTGGAAAAGTAGGCCAAGTCACCTTCTGGATTGTAGAGACAGCTCTGCTTGAACTTTGTCTCGTGGAGGCCCTACCACCAGTAGTGCGGTCAGCAAGCCACCAGAACAGACGGGCAAATAGCCACGACAAAGGGATGTCAACTCGGGTCAAGCTCATTACCCTGTCTCCATCATGAAATCGGGATCATGACTACGCAAGGATGGATCGGTCTGATAATTTATTACGATGTTCTGAAGGTACAGGTGCATGTCTGGGACCATTTGCCAGTCCACTGCTGGATGAGGGCCTCCCCCCCCTCTATGCTGTGCTGATCGTGGGGGTTATTTGACCACCACGTGACACCTCGCAGGTCTGTGCGGCTCGGTGAATGCTGGGTAGCATAATCAACGTGGGCGCATAGAAAGCAGAGTACAACCAATTTTGCTGCAATTTCCACAACTTAGCCCTGAAGGTGCCTCTCCCGAAAATGGGACCTATTTGCAAAAAAAAAATCACAGTCATTAAACCCATAGAGGTGCATGAATTTGGAGATAAATAGATGCATTATAAAATGTTGACTGACAATGTAACACACAAATCTATTTGCGGTCGCGTCCTTATTCATTTCTAGAGCAACTCTTGCTTTTTCTTCTTGGTTCTTTCGGTAAAGTCACGTAGAAGGGAAGTAATAAAATAATAAAAATAAAACATAATAAAATAATTCTCACGACGTTTCGGCTACAACGCAAGCAGCCGTCTTCACCTGAAACGTCGTGAGAATTATTTTATTATGTTTTATTTGTATTATTTTATTATTTCCCTTCTACGTGACTTTACCGAAAGAACCAAGAAAATGAATCCCTGCAGTCACGAAAGCTTTAAATCGAAACTTATTTTATTATGTTTTATTTTTATTATTTTATTATTTCCCTTCTACGTGACTTTACCGAAAGAACCAAGAAGATGAATCCCTGCAGTCACGAAAGCTTTACATCGAAATTTAATTACGTTTTATTTTTATTATTTTATTATGTTTTATTTTTATTATTTTATTACGTTTTATTTTTATTATTTTATTATGTTTTATTTTTATTATTTTATTATTTCCCTTCTACGTGATGACTTTACCGATAAACACAAGAATATGAATCCCTGCAGTCACGAAAGCTTTCAATCGAAATTTAACTCTTGCTTTCTAAGGGGTTTCGTTTTGCAACGTAACGCACATGTCCTTGGACATGTTCCGTGGCGGATGTGCCACGCTTTATTTGTTATCTCTCTCATTCGATTGAAAAGGAAGTCAGAGAGACGACGATGTTCGGGCAGCCTTCTCTGTTGAGGATTTGACACCTTCGTGAGCTGGAAGTGACGCAATGCTCGTCACTTCAAGGCTAGGTGCTGCCGGTGGAACACGTGTTTTATTTGAGATTTTTTGCAGTTATTTTAGAGCTACACAGTATGTAAAAACAAAAGAGAGAACAAATTTTGTGTTTCGATTTAAAGCTTTCGTGACTGCAGGGATTCATCTTCTTAGTTCGTTCGGTAAAGTCACGTAGAAGGAAAATAATAAAATAATACAAATTAAACATAATAAAATAATTCTCACGACGTTTCGGCTACGTGACTTTACCGAAAGAACCAAGAATAATTTTTTTTGTGTTTGTTTATAAACCTTTTTTGCGCAATCGTTTATTTGTGGACAACAGCTGTTTTACTTGTCGAAGACTTGAGGCTGTGCAATATTTGTGACTATATCAAGGGGGACAAACTTGCTGTACTTTGCTGTACTGAATTGTCGTAGTGTGGTTATCGTCTGTTAAAAAAACCGGATTTAAATCCCCCTCCCCAAATAATCTTAATAAACAGCCCTTTCCTTGTAACATTCTCGTATGTCATCGTTGCAAGTGCTTCATGTCACCTGGAACGTTCCGCGATGCTTTTTAAATCCTTTATATTAAGTTCGCTTGCTTGCTTAGGACCGTGCAAATCTTTCGGTCGTTTTTTAACCCACTTCCCGTGATCCAATCGAGCTGACATTTTCCACACAGACTCGTTGTGCGTGACAATTAATGTTCGTGAAAATTTGTTTCAAAAATGTTACACTTTTTAGGAGAAAAATATTATATTTAATTACCAATTGCTTAATGGTGCAATGCAATCATCTGACCCATAGGTGGCAGCCATCTCAAGCCAGAGGACGAGAGGACTCTAGCCGCCACGCATATAAAGGATTTATAGTGAAAAACTTTGTTTTTACGGGTTATACTTATTCGGGAATCATCTTGGCACGAAGCCACCTACATCTCGCCTAAAATTATCCCCACGATGCCGCAGCGGTGGAGATGTGGGGCACAATAACGGTGGGTTAGTACAGGCCTCCCCGTCTACTCTGGCGGCAGTACCGTGCGTCAATAATCGCTACTCCAAGCCAGCGTAGCAGTGATCCCGAAAATAACGAATAACCCCTTGTAGTTTGCATAGGTTTCGCCTGCTCGTAATTTGTAGTGAGTTTTGGCGAAATTTTTTTTTTCATCTTTCCCCCAAAATGTAACCAACTTTGTGTTCTCTGAATCGTTTCGTGTGATGAAGTAGAGAAGCAGATATCACAAAACTGCCCCTAAAATAAATTAAAATTACCTCTAGACCACAAAATAGGGGACAGCACTTTCTCAATCTGCCACTGAGAGCGTTTTTGTGATAGTCAAAGCAACATTATTCATTCCCAAAGTTGCCATTTATCTAAATGAAAAGCCACATTTAATGATACGAGTTTGCTTTTTTGGTGGAGTCATTGGTGACCAGGCCGAGGCCATCAACACACGACTCTACACTCGAGTACGCAGTGGTAGTGTCAGCTCACCTTTTTGAGCTTGTGACACACTCAGCTACCTCTGGCAAATCCAACTCATTATCGTCACACTCATCCCTAAAGTATCTGCAATAAATCGAGTTTTCAAAAAGTGTGATATCAAATTTTTATTCCTAACAGTATGCGTTAAATTTCGATTTAAAGCTTTCGTGACTGCAGGGATTCATCTTCTTGGTTCTTTCGGTAAAGTCACGTAGAATGGAAATAATAAAATAATAAAAGAAAACATAATAAAGTAATTCTCACGACGTTTCGACCACAACGCAAGCAGCCGTCCTCAGGTGAAGAACGGGTCTGTCGAGAAGACAGGTACAAGATAGGTCATTCAGACTCTGTCTTCCCGACAGACCTGTTCTTCACCTGAGGACGGCTGCTTGCGTTGTGGCCGAAACGTCGTGAAAATAATTGTATTATGTTGAAATTATTTTATTATTTTATTATTTCCATTGTACGTGACTTTACCGAAAGAACCAAGAAGAAGTATGCGTTAAGTTACGCACTGCACGCACCTGATTATGGCTAAACAGGCACCACGTGGCGCTGACTCAAATGAAAGTGCACTTCGTGTATGCACGTGTGTGTGTGTGTGTCAAACATGGGGAACACCAGTGACGATTATCTGAACCGGCCCTGAGCCTCCCCTAGGTCGACTCAGCTTCAAATGAGTACGTGGTGCGGTGTGTAAACATCGCCCATCGGGAGACAAAGGCGGTCGGGCGTGGTGCTTGCCACCCACCCCCTCGTGTGCCGTACCGGCCCTCATAGGTGCTACTCGCTAACCACACTTGCCCCAACAGTCTGTTAAGGCTATACGGGGGATCTTTGTCTATTGTTTATAGACTCACGTGGTGGTGGTTAGGAGGAGTTTCATAGACTAGTTTATACACCTATAGACTCTCTCACACACGCACACATTACACGCCTTATAAATATCTGAAACGCTGCGGGTGAAAGCGCGCAGTAGAGTCGGTCACCGGGGGTGCGCACGAAACGGAGCTGCGCTCGTGAGCGCGCGTTCTGCATTCTGATGTTGTTGTTGCTATATTCTTGGGTTTTTTCAGTAAAGTCACGTAGGTAAAAAATAAAAATAAAAATTAATAAAAGTAAAATAAAAATAAAATAAAAATCACGACGTTTCGGAGGCAACACACGCTTCCGTCTTGTGTTGCCTCCGAAACGTCGTGATTTTTATTTTATTTTACTTTTATTAATTTCGGTAAAGTCACGTAGGTAAAAAAATTAAAATTAAAATTAATACAAGTAAAATAAAAAATAAAATAACAACACAAGCTTCCGTCTTGTGTTGCCTCCGAAACGTCGTGATTTTTATTTTATCTTTTATTTTACTTTGATTAATTTCGGTAAAGTCACGTAGGTAAAAAATTAAAATTAATAAAAGTAAAATAAAATAAAAAATCACGACGTTTTGGAGGTAACACAAGCTTCCGTCTTGTGTTGCCTCCGAATCGTCGTGATTTTTATTTTATTTTAATTTTACTTTGATTAATTTTAATTTTAATTTTTTACCTAAAAATAAAATAAAAATCACGACGTTTCGGAGGCAACACAAGCTTCCGTCTTGTGTTGCCTCCGAAACGTCGTGATTTTTATTTTATTCCAATTTTACTTTTATTAATTTAAATTTTTTACCTACGCGACTTTACCAAAAAAACCCAAGAATATGAATCCTTGCAGTCACGAAAGCTTCAAATCTAGAATTGTTGTTGCTGTTGGTGCGGCCGAGGTTTCATCTCGGACAAGCGCGGTTGATCAGACGGGAAACTGCCCTCCCCTCCTGCGCGTCTGTCCGCACGAGTGAGCCGAGGCAAGCTTGCACGTGGTCGCCGGCGTGGTCACGTACGCGCGCATCTTGAACTTCTTTTGCACCCTACGCATCGCTCGGTTTAGGTCGGCGATGCGTTCCTGCGAGGGGCGACGACGACGAACGTCGAAACGACGCGAATCAAAGCAATTCACAGGGTAGTAGGTGAGAGATGACGGATACGAGAAGCGGCAGATGGTTCTGTGAACGACGTAAGTGCGGATTGAGGCGACGCAAATCATGGAGTGGTGTTAATAAAGCGACGACGTATTTTTTTAAAAAAACGAAAATACGTCGTAAATCGGGGTATTACTGTATAATGACATGTTGCTTTCAATGTGCACATTACAGTGTATCCTCCACAATGGTATGCCGATGTGTGTGCGTAGATTGCACACTATGTAACGTGTCCTAGTGGATGTTACGTAACTTGCATGAATCGAAGAGCATCGCTGGTGCATGGGACGTCTGTGAAAAAAATTGCGTTATAGCTCATCGGATTCCTCCGGTAGAAATAAATATTCTGACAAACGGAAGAGGCATTGTGAGCTGAAATCGACTGCCATTTCACACTCCAGGCTTTCATGACAAATATCAAGATTCGTAATTAGTTATACTTTTGCATTAGGACCGTGTGGGTACAACGCCAATGTTCAAGCCATACCCTCCGACATCCGACAGAGTCAAGCAACTCGAGTTGCCACGTGGGCAAAATGGGAAAAATAAAATTTTCTAGCAAGATGTTGACAACGTTACACGACGTTTCGCTGGAAATTAGCAGCAGCTCTGCTCACGCGAGATTAGAGTTAATGTTAGACATATTCTTAGGATTTTTCGGTAAAGTCACGCAGGTAAAAATTTAAAATTAATAAAAGTTAAATAATTTAAATTTTTTACCTACGTGACTTTACCGAAAAAACCTAAGAATATGAATCCTTGCAGTCACGAAAGCTTCAAATCTAGAATTGATGTTAGACACACTGTTTCCGTGTGTCCATAATTTATGTAGTACTGTATCACAAAAACAAGGCATGTCCGTGATAAAATAAGAACTGCAATGCAATAATTATTTTATTATTTTGTTTTATTTTTATTATTTTATTACTTCCCTTCTACGTGACTTTACCGAAAGAACCAAGAAGATGAATCCCTGCAGTCACGAAAGCTTTAAATCGAAATGCAATGCAATAAGCTAAGGTATGGGTTTACGAAACTCCAGTCCTCACGACCCACCACGGTCCGCCTTTCCACGCACGTGTAGTCATCGCACGCTTTGCGCGCCTATTGATTACAACACATAGCTTCACGTGGCGTCGAGATCACATGCAAGATATTCACATTGTACGCTCCCTGCGTTCAGTGGGACACAAACAAAGATTCACCACCGACCCCCCCCCTCATAGCCTCAAGCGCTGTTAGCGAGCACCTACGAATGCCGGTACAGCGCACGAGAGGGTGGGTGGTCAACACCACGCCCGGCCGCCTTTGTCTCCCCAGTTTACACACCGCACCGGGTACTCATTTGTGGCTGAGTCGACCTAAGGGAGGCCCAGGACCGGCGTTGGCCGTGAGCGGGAATCGAACTCTGTTCGCTGCTCCCCACATACACACAGTTACGCACAAATCAAGTCTATCTTGAGTTGAATCGGCGTTCTATTCTAGCACGTGGGACACGCGCAAACGATCTGTACCAACGCCCTTTACTGCACGTGGAACTATTGTTTAGCCCTAATGAGGCGCTTGCAGCGTGCAAACGACCTAATCTCTATTTGGTAAACAAAGGAAAGGCGAGATGGCACTCTGGGAGGTCGCGATGACCTGCGTTTTTCGAAACCTTACCCTAATAAAAAAAATGTTTAGGGAATTTGTAAACAATTTACACTCCACACACACACACGCGCGCGTGCGCGAGGCTCATTAAGGTACAATCACTCGTGCCCTTGATGCGACCCACACCTTGCCACCTATTTCTCCCTTCTGATAGATAGAATAAATAGCTAATATACATATACACAATCTACGTAGCTGGTGTTAACGGAGCAAAAAGGCATTCCTCCTGTAAAAACGGGGCACTACCCGAATGGAAGAAAAGAGTTGATCCTAAGTGGGGCTTTTCTGAATAACCAAAGTGAATGTCTGTCCTTAACGCTCGTGACGTCACTCCACATCGACCAGCCCCTCTCATTAATATTCATGAGCAGGTGACGTCCTCCAAATGGACACTCCCACCCCCTCCCATTATTATTACCTACTATAATGAGCCAAGAATGTCTGTGTGCAACGCTCGTGACGTCACTCCACGTAGACCAGCCCCCCTCATTAATAATCATGAACAGGTTACGTCCTCCACATGGACCCCCATCCTCATTAATAATCATGAGCAGGTGACGTCACTCCACATGGAGCACCCTCCCCCCTCATTAATAATCATGAACAAGTGACGTCACTCCACATCTAAGAGCCACCCTCATTAATAATCATCATAAGGTGACGTCCTCCAAATGGACCCCTCCCCCCCCCCATTAATGATAGCGGCTGACGTCACTCCACACGTGGGTGGGGGGGGCGAGGCGCCTCCTCCCCCCTCCTCGGCGTGAACTCACAACCCTCACTACAAAGGCAGAACCCTCACGTCACGTGATCTCCGTAACGCTGTTGAGACATCGAAGTAAAAGGACGTCATGATGAACAAGGGATTATAACCTTTAAATGAAATAGGTCCGTGTCACCGCGCCCTTACTAATTGCACACGAATTGATGCAATGAATATCACGTCGTGGTCTGCTTTTTGCTTGCAAGTTTCAGATTTACTGCAATACACCCGTCCTTGGACGGGCAAAAGGCGAGCTCTGTATGGACAGTAATGTAAATAAAAACAAAAAGAGTAGTCATTAATGATCATTTTCTACTTCCAGAAAATGTATATAAAATGTAGTTCACGTAAACACGTGTTTTGTTACGAGTGCTGATGCCACCACATCTCGCCATCGCATTCTTCCTTCTGTCAGAACGAAACACCCTACAGATGTATTTAGAGGCAGTGGGGGCGGGCGGGGGGTCGTAAAATCACTGATCATTTTCTATTTACATCTACATTTTAAAAAAATGTTTGGAAATCGATTGGGGTTTTTTTTGCTCACGATTGAACACATTTTATTTGGTGATGCTGCGTTGGCAGTGGCTCAACAAGCAACGTTGTATATGCTATGAAGAAGAGCCATTACCCGAAACGTCGCCTATTTTATACATTTTTCCATTAAAGTCACAGTGTTATTGACGAATGTGTCGATTTGAAAAGAAATAATTGCAACTAAATAACATTCCACAAAGCCAAAAAAACTACACACAGATCTGTCTACGCGAAATAAAATAACATCAAACGGCCATCAGATCAATGCCCAACTCCCATCCCCCTCCAACTGCACAATACTCGAACTACTCACAGCCAATATAAATAACCCCTGTATAGACAAAGGGAAAAAAATAGGCAATGGCCCTTTTTAAGAGCAGTGTTATTGACAAATGTGTTGAACTTATTTTTTTCTTTGTGTTTGTTTACCACTGCCCAACGCAATAATCGCCAAATGACCCCAGCATAATGAACATCTGAATTGCTGGGGCGTTTGCTGTAAGCGAGTGCCTATTAAAGTCATACGGTGCGGTGCGTGGGAGTGGTGTGGCCAGGTACCACGCCCGGCCGCTTTTGTATCTCCCGTGCTGATGTTTACACATCGCTTACGTGCACACAACAACAAAGACCCCCCTCGTATCGTTTTACCAAATTGTTGGGAGCAAGTGCTGTTAGCGAGTACCTATGAACACTGGTATGGCAAAAATGGGGGTGGGTGGCCAACACCACACCTTTGTCTCCCCAGTGGCGATGTTTTACACACCGCGTACTCATTTGAGGCTGAGCCAACCTAGGGGAGGCCCAGGACCGGTTCAAATAATCGTCACCGGTGTTGGCCGTGAGCGGACATCGAACCCGGGTCGCCAGGTTTGCAGCGCAGCGCGCTAACCGCTATACCACCGCTCCCCACATACAAACAAAGATCCCCCGTATAGCCTTAACAGACTGTAGGGGCAAGTGCTGTTAGCGAGCACCTATGAAGGCCGGAACGGTACACGAGGGGGTGGGTGGCCAGCACCACGCCCGACCGCCTTTGTCTCCCTAGTGGCAATGTTTACACACCGCACCAGGTACTCATTTGAGGCTGAGTCGACCTAGGGGAGGCCCGGGAACGGTTCAGATAATCGTCACTGGTGTTGGCCGTGAGCGGGAATCGAACTTGTGTCGCCGGGTTCATAGCGCAGCGCGCTAACCGCTGCACCACCGCTCCCCACATACAAACACACGCAGTGACACACACATACACTCACTCATCTAGCCTCAAACATGTACACACATGTTTGGTGGTAGGTGTCTTAAACGGCGGACTGGGAGAGTACCACCACGTCACTGCAGGTATTCCAAAGGGACACCGCCCTGCATGGATACCTGCTTGAGGTTGCAGGCCAACACTTGATCCGGCATTTGTTTGGCTCTGTAGTTGTAGCCTGTAAGCAGCGTGTACTCCCATGGTAGCTCCAGCAGTTATGAAGGTTCCCCAGTGAAACGACTTTCCGCAGGCTTGCGACCCATACCCTTAGGACACGCTTTTGGGGGGGAGGGCTGCCTTATCAGCAAGGGTATAAGCAGGAGTGATAATCTGGAATCATCTGATGCGCCGGTTCATGATTGTGGCTACTGCGGCAAACAGGAAGGCTCTCAATTTCCAATAAGCATAGTTCTTTCAATATGAATTACCGCAACTTCCGTACTATCAACTGTAACATCACGTCAATTCATCATAACCTTAGAAACAACCCAACTTCCCAATGACAGTATCTCACAGAATCACAAATTTTACCGTCATCTGACCTCACTCACTTTGAATGTTCCCAGCATGCATGCAGCCCTTGTTCACTCTTTCTGGTTCAAAGGTGGAGTTTGTGTATTTCACCAGAGATAGCGTCTCCGTTTCTCCCTTCCTCCATTACATTCCTCTGCCGTGTTTACTGCTCAACAGATGTAGATAATCACTTCGAATTTTTATTTTATTTAAATCGCAAGCTGAAAGTGCTAGACTCGGCTGTCCAACGCGCATGATACTTCGCCATCAGTCACCAATGACTTGAATGCAACTCTAACAAACCACCAGTCAATAATATCACGTAAGACTGGCAACTCCACCGTTTGCTCCCATCATATGTAACTATTCTATTCTTATCCGTAGTAAACCCACTAATTTGCTTGGCACAACAATCTCCTTAAACCTCTCGCGAAACGCCTGTATTACTAATCTGATTAATGCAGCATCAGAGAAGTGTGCTTTTCTTTTTCATGCCGAAGCCTTCGTCTTTAACTCCGAACAATTGCAGTATTACTGTTGCTACACAAAGCACATATTCATCCGAAGTTGGAATCCTTGCTGCCCCATCGCACGCGATAGAATTCAACTTGAGTGAATTACTCAAAACTGCTCTAGAGGAGTTGTACACCCCTAGCTGCCAGTGCTATTCAGTGGCCTAAAATAAAATGTTTTGCTCCGGATGATCGCTATAAAGTATGACCTGTGTTTTGATTTAGTGTGCTGATCTTAAAGGTGCATTGAAAAAAAATCTAAGTTGTCCTGTGGTTGTTGTTGGTTGTTTGACTTGCATCCCACTGGGATTTTTGCACACAGCGTTGGTGTACGGTGTTTTTTCTGCAATATTTTGCTGTCTTTAATTGGATTTTCTGTTTGCACTCTGTCACATATTAACTTTAAGATGTTTTCTTGTTCATGTTTTTTTTTGTTGCGGTTGCACCCGATTCAAGAGTCGAATGGCTCACAGGGCTATACCTAAGAAATAAACTTGAACTTGAAATGATTGCACATCAGATGCGCTCCACTCACTCGCACACCGCTGGTCAGTTGCCTCCTTATTTATCTTCGAGTTGTTAAAACAGTTTCACGTGTATTCATTCTAACTTCACGAGTGTCGCTTGTTGCTGCCCGCTTGGTAGTTTCGGGCATTTGGACCTGTGCTCAGCAACCCTGATAAACTCAGCACACCAAAACGTACACGCGCGCACACACACACACGAACTAAAGACAAAGAACACCGCACAATCTACTCATTTAAGGCTGAGCCCGAATAGGGGAGGCGGCGAACCGGTTCAGACATCACTCGTCACTGCTGTTGACCGTGAGCGGGATTCGAAATCAGGTGGCCGGGTTCGTGGTGCAGCACGCTCACCGCTGCACACTCGCTCCCCACAGACGTACAAAAACAAAGACAAAGATCCCCCGTATAGAATTTAACAGACTGTTTGGGCAAGTGCTGTTAGCGAACACCTATGAAGGCCTGAACATGTACACGAGGGGGTGAGTGGCCACAACCACGCCCGACCGCCTTTGTCTCCCCAGTGGCGATAATTTTACACACCGCACGAGGCACTCATTTGAGGCTGAATCGACCTACGGGAGGCCCAGGACCGGTTCAGATAATCGTCATTGGTGTCGGCCGATGAGATGGCAAATCGAACTCGGGTGGCCTGGTCCGTGGTGCAGCGCGCTAACCGCTGCGCCACCGCTCCCCGCAGACGCGCTGTACAAACCCACCCCAGTCACGAACACGCGCACGCACATTCCTGAACTTGGCCGCCGTCAGGGAGGGGTGGGTGTCTCTGTGTGCGTGTGTGTGGGGGGGACACGGGGAGGATGGGGCCCGCTGCTGCCACGGTGGGGGTGGGAGAGTCTGCCTCGGGAGCGAGGGGGAGATAGGGGATGGGTTCGGTTGCGGGGTTAATGGCAGTGGGGTGAGGCCGTGTTGTTGGGTGTTCGTGCGTGCGTGTGAGCGTGTGGAGGAGGCTGTGAAGGAAGAGGCTCGTGTGAAGGACGCTACCGGTCAGTCGGAGGCAGTCGCCCTTCAACAGCAAGCAACGGAGGAGCGACGCTCACAACAACGAGTGGAGCCGCCGGGCAGTTAAAATACAGCAATTTGACATAGCAGCATCTCAGTCAGTCAACCCGTGGCACCTGGGTTTGTCCCGTGACCTCCTGTCAGCGGAGGCTTCGGTACTTCACGTGGCCTCAATGTGCACCTGGCCTGGCACAGGCCACTTAGTGGCGAATAGCGGCAGTTATTGTCGTGATCATGGTGTGGGGAGCGGTCGTGTAGTAATTGGCGCACTGGACTACGAAACCCAGCCACCCGAGATCGATTAGCGCTCACGGCCAACACCAGTGGCGATTATCTGAACTGGTCCTGGGCCTCCCCTAGGTCGACTCAGCCTCACACGTCTATCCCCCCCCCCCCGCGTGGTGAAGTATGGTCAAATAACCGCATACTGTGTCAACTCATATGTTTACCCGTATTCTTGTATAAGGAAATTGGGTTTTTAGGTCCATACGGCGTACAGCCTTTCCAATACGGCCCCTTTTTTGTGTCTATATTTGTGTGTGTCTCTGCTTTGTAATGGAACTTAAAAAAAAATTCGAGAATGAAACGAGGGTCACAAGACATCTGGACCACGCTGCAGTGCAGTGTTTCTCAAACTTTTTTGAATCGCGGACCACCCAGCCCTGGTGACAAAACGCATTTACTTCTCTCTCGAAATACCACTAATAGAACATTATTCATGTTACCGGAACATAAAAAAAATGCTAACGCAGCCTTACGTTTTTTTTTAAAGTGGTGGCATTTAGATCTCAGTGTTAGGGTAGTTTAATAAGGGTAGTTTACCCAACCTCATTTTTACATTAAATGCTATTGGTATATATATATATTTTTTAATTAATGTCCTAAACAAAACGGATTAACGTTGTCATTCTTTACTAATCAACCTGCATTGGCATCACAGGCTTCAGACCACCTGGAGGTCCGTCCGGGACCACGTGGAGTCCTGTCCGAGACCCACACTTTGAGAGCCACTCCTCTGTAGAGGAGTTAGCTGTCGGTGCTACAGACCGAGGTTAAAATACAACAAATATAACAAGAGTAACGCGGACAACTGAACCGTTGAACTTCAGTTTAAGAATACATTTTAATAAATGACTCGTTACATGCGTAGTTTTCAGCCATACCCCATACCAACGTACATGTGTGTACAACCCTCTGGTCAATCCACTTCTAGATTGAGGGTCCTGGCTGTTACATACCTGTCAACCCCTGGTCAGTGTCTACCTTATTACAGACCAATTCAGACCTTATTGGTCACCGCGTGCCCTTATAAATCTCAACGTTCATCCTACAAAGTCCCATCATAGGGGAGAGACACGAATAGACCAAAACATTTTTTTGCACTTATTGAAACGACTGTAACGCCGTATGGACATGAAAAGTCAATTTCCCTGTACAAGAATACGGCTAAACCGTATGGGTCGACAGGTATGCATGGATTTCGATTTAAAGCTTTCGTGACTGCAGGGATTCATCGTCTTGGTTCTTTCGGTAAAGTCACGTAGAAGGGAAACGTCGTGAGAATTGTATTTTATTATGTTTTATTTTTATTACTTTATTATTTCCCTTCTGCGTGACTTTACCGAAAGAACCAAGAAGAGGTATGCATGGTTGAGTTTAGTAATTACAGCATTGTATTTACTGCCAGGTGAGTGTTCAATGTCTCAAGAACATACAGCCGTGTTGCAAAACGAAGGATGTTTGCGCAACATTCCAAGAGTTACGTGCTGTTCTTTGGTTCTTTTCGGTTAAGTCACGTCTAAAAATAATTCCTGCAGTTACGTGCTGGCATGGTGCACCGCCGGTTAACAACTTTCATTGTCACCATTGGAACCTCATTTGCCAGTAAAAAATATGATAATTGGTTTTTTACCCTTCTACCTGGCAACAAAACTGACACCTTTTTTACAAGGAGTCACGTTTGCATAGACCATAATACCTGCAGCCATAATTCAAAAAAAAAACTCTGATAATGTATGTGCACTGTCCTTGAAGTTGATTGGTCCACACCCGAGACAGCTTTCCTTAGAGCCTAGTCTCACATGGGTTGGACCAGATTACGCCTTTTGGCGTTATGTTTTTTGTTTGCATTATGGCTGCAGGTATTGTGGTCTATGCAAACATGACTCCTTGTAAAAAAAGGTGTCAGTTTTGTTGCCAGATAGAAGGGTAAAAAACCAATGATCAACTTTCATTGTCACCAACGGCCACGATCTGTCCACTGCTGGACTAAAGGCCTCCCCAAACCGCCACCATCTGTCGCGGTGACACGATGTTAACATACCACGAGCTTATATCATCGCTGTTTGTGTGCGTACTTTGCACCCATATTGTTTCTTCATATTTTGGTGTTGTAACTTTATGACCCACCCCGACAGGACATCGGTAAAAAAGAGCTGCGTAGCTCATCGGATTTCTCCAGGATATATACAGTTTCTGATTCCGATGGCTGATGATGTTCATTTTCAATAAGGTCATATTTAGTCAAATAACTTTTTGTGTCTACTTTTGTTTATACCGTATCATTCATCATGGAGCCAACATTGCAACCTTTTTATTAGGTTCTTCCATACATTCCTCATGTCCATATCCATTCACTATTATGCCTTTAACCATTCCAATTTTAAAAACACATCTTGTCATGTTGCTGTTAATTAGATTGCTGAAAGCATGTCTCCTTTCCTGACTAATCTTTTATATTCGTTACTTTGGACATGCAGTCCCAGTGTAGCTGTTCATATTTTTACGACTAAACATCAAAATACCACTCCACACTGGCACATGTGAACTAAATGAAGAGACATTTGGCTGGAAATCTATGCAGTTGTCCAAACTCTTAAAAACCAAGGCTTCAAGTAAAACAATACAACTTACTATGCAAGAAGGGATCATTGGCACTCACAAGCCACAGTGCGATTTGTAGCAACACAACCCAAACAGTCAAAAACAGTCGTAAAGCACCATAGTCTACGCTCCCTTAATGGAAAAGCAGAATTACACCAACTCCCTCCTGAAGCCCTCTAGTGTCTCGCAGACCTCCACATTGTCATTTAGCTCCTGAGCACATTGCCATCTGAAAATGTAAATTTAGGCTATTGTAACAAAATAAGCTGAATAGCGCAAAACTCGTCGTCATCGGCTGGTTATTCGCTTGCGAAGATCCGTGTAGTTGGCAGGCGCGCTGGTGGCTGTACGGGCTGTACAGGACAATCCTTGACTTGCAGATTTCGTGGCAGGTGGTCCATTTGCGGGACATGTCCGTGGTGGTAGTCTTTCTACGCCTCCGTTTTTCTGTTGAGGCTGTGTGCCTCGTTCGGTCGGCCATTTTAGTCGCTTCCTTGTGCCGTGGAGCGCAAATGTTCTTTGTCCGCATGCCCTGAGCTCCCAGCTTCGGGTGTCGATACCCGCAGCGGTCGGTTGCTGTTTGAGCTGGTCCTTGAAGCGTCTGCAAGGTCCACTCCTGTCTCGCTTTCCATGACACAGCTCGCTGTAGATCAGCGGTCCCCAACCTTTTTGGCACCAGGGACCGGTTTAGTGGAAGACAATTTTTTCACGGACCGGGGTGGAGGGGGGGGTCATCATTGGGTCTTTCCACCTTTTCAAAGAAGCTCTCCAGCGACGTTTGTTGTTTACTCATTGTGGCTACTAGGGGGCTAGAGCTTGTGGGCTTACCAACACTGTGACTGAGACAAGTGCGCAGTGCGGGAAAGAGGCGCGGACGGAAGTGGTAAATAAAATAATGGACGGGCCACGCGCTGACTCACCGCTCACTTTGTGCTGCGGTGCGGCCCGGTTCCTAACAGGCCACGGACCGATACCGGTCCGTGGCCCAGGGGTTGGGGACCCCTGCTGTAGAGGACCGCTTTGGGAATCCTCTTGTTCTCCATGTGCGAGACGTCGCCAGCCCGGCGGAGCTGAAAAGGCAGCAAGATGGATTCAATGCTGGGTGTCTGAGCTCTTTCTCCAGGATTATGTTGTTTCATCTTCTTGGTTCTTTCGGTAAAGTCACGTAGAATGGAAATAAAAAAAGAATAAAAATAAAACATAATAAAATAATTATCACGACGTTTCCGCCACAACGCAAGCAGCCGTCCTCAGGTGAAGACCAGGTCTGTCGGGGAGACAGCGTCTGAATCTATGTTGTTTGTGACATAGTTCTGCCATCTGACGTTCATGATGAAACGCAGGCAGCGCTGGTGGAAATGCTCCAGCAGCCCAAGCTGGTTCCTGTACAGGACCCAGGATTCTGAGCCGTATAGAAGGGTGGTTACGACAACTGCCCTGTATACATGTATCTTTGTGGTGAGGCGAAGTGAGTGGTCAAAAGCATTAGCTGCCTCAGATAAACAGTTCACAATGAGCTGTATAGGGCCTTCTTCGTGTGTGCAAGAAGTGCGCAGTCATCTGCAAACAGCAGTTCCAAAACATATTGCTCTGTGGTTTTGTTATTGGCAAAGAGATTCCGAAGATTGAAAAGATTGCCATGGGTCCGGAATCGGATGTAGAGGCCTTCTGTCAGCCCCTGCTTTGCCTGCTGGAGCATCGGGTTGAAGAATATGGCGAAGAGTGTAAGGTGTCAGCTCGCGACCTTGCTTGACCCCATTGTTGATGTGGAAGCTGTCTGAGATGCTTCCTTTGTGTTTGACCTGTGGCCTTTCTGTCCGACGAGTACTTGCTGCACCATGGTACGGAACTTGGGGGGGCAGCCCCGTTTGGAAGGTATTCTCCAGAGACCATCACGACTGACTGTGTCAAAAGTCTTGTTCGGGTCAATGAATGCGGCATAGCACAGAACTAGACAGCAAAAACAGACACAAGTGATCGATTCTTGCTTGAATTTAATTGACGCAATCAATGTTTTCGCCATTACTCCGGTGAATCGTTACATGTCGACTTCTAATCAAAAACTCGACACAATAGTCAATAACACTGAGGCCTTAAAATGAAAATACAATGGCCTACCCTTCATAGCACGTGGTATAAGTTTGGCTTTTAAGGTCACTGTGGTATTTACAAATGTTAAGGTTTTTGTGTGTGCTTGTGCACTGATGTCACTGCATACAATGTGTTATTCAATGTCATGGCTTCACAGGCAGTGTGGGTGTGTGGTGGATTATCATTTGTGGCCAGGTGGCTTCCGAAAAATAAACTAATAGCTCAGTGGGATTTACCTGGTAAGACTAAAAAAAATGTTTCGTTTGTATTTGTACATATATATTTTTAAAGTGATGTGTTTACATTTCCTATACTATCGTGTGTTTTTATATTGTTTGTTGTTGAAACCTTCCGACCTGCCCCTAATGGACATCTGTGAAAGAAAAACAACAACAAAAGATTTGATAGCTCGTCAGATTCCTCCAGTCTATATAAATATTCAGATTCTGGGTGAAATGTGGTGGTGGTGGTGGTAATGTCAGGATCGGGAGCGGGCGTGGTTACGGGTAAACGTGGGCGTGGTTAAGGGCAACGCGGGCGTGGTTAAGGGCGACGTGGGCGTGGTTAGGGGCGACGTGGGCGTGGTTAAGGGCGACGCGGGCGTGGTTAAGGGCGACGTGGGCGTGGTCAAGGGCGACGTGCGCGTGGTTTGGGACGACATGGGCGTGGCTAATGACGACGTGCGCGTGGTTCGGGACGACGTGGGCGTGGTTAAGGACGACGTGGGCGTAGTTTGGGACGACGTGGGCGTGGTTAATGACGACGTGGGCGTGGCTAAGGGCGACGTGGTCGTGGTTTGAGACGACGTGGGCGTGGTACAACCTGCGCTGGGCGTGGCCTCGTAGCTCAAAGGCCGCGTGGTGGAGGGGGGGCGGTGTGGACACCACATAGCAGCAGCATCAGCAGCAGCATCAGTGTCGGCGTTGACGCCGAGCTGTACGGTAAAGCCCTCTTAGTTCCTCCACACCCCTCACAATTAGAGAGAGAGATCACCCAGCAGCAGCAACTACAGTACTCAACCAAGCCAGCTTAGCCGGTGGGCCTTGCCCTACTTAAAGACTTTGCCGCGTGTTTGGCTGTCCAGGTGGTGGTTAGCGAAGAAACCAAACCAATCTGATATCCCGTTCGGCCGGCTCAACAGTTCACCCGACAAAGCAAGCAAGCAACCAAGCAACCCAGCCAGCCAGCCAACCAACGCGTGGCTACTTAGTCGTGAGTGTGTTTAGACCTGAGCTCTGGCTTTGGGTTACCCCTGCTGCTGTGGTCAGCAGCCTCGGGGGCTGCCGCTTGCTGCTGGCGTGGGCCCCGGGTATGCTCGGGCGACATGGCGAGGAGTCCGGAACGCGTGGCTTCGTCCTCCTCCTCCTTCTCCTCGGCCTCCTCGTTCCTCCGCCGCTTCTTGGAGGAGTTCGGCCCCCCGCTGGGAGACGAGGCGAGCATGCCCGTGAGGCCCGGCTGCTCGGGCTGGGTGACTGACGGGGAGCTGCGGGGAGAGAGCCTCGACACGGCCCTGCAGCTGCTCGCCGCCAAGCAGTGAGTGCGGGGGCAGAGCGGGGGGGCAGTGCGTGGGGTGGTGTGTATGGTGGTGGTGGTGGTGTGGTGTGTGGTGGTGGTGGTGTGGTGGTGGGGTGTGTGGTGGTGGTGGTGTGGTGATGGTGTGTGTGGTGGTGGTGGGGTGATGGTGTGTGTGGTGGTGCGATGGTGGTGTGATGGTGTTGTGGTGATGGGGTGGTGGTGTTGTGATGATATGTGGTGTGGTTGTGGTGGTGGTGGTGATGATGATGATGATGGTGTGGTGGTGGTGGTGATGATGGTGTGGTGGTGGCGGTGATGGTGTGGTGGTGGCGGTGATGGTGTGGTGGTGGTGTGGTGATGATGATGGTGTGGTGTGTGTGGTGAGGTAGTGGTGGTGATGATGGTGATGATGGTGGTGTGATGGTGGTGGTGATGATGATGGTGGTGTGTGTGTGGTGAGGTAGTGGTGGTGTGATGGTGGTGGGGTAGGTGATGATGGTGGTGTGTGTGTGGTTGTGAGGTGATGGTGGTGGTGTGGTGGTGGTGGTGTGTGTGGGGATGGTGGTGGTGGTTGTGAGGTGGTGGTGTGTGGTGGTGGTGTGTGTGGTTGTGGAGTGGTGGGGTTGTGTCGCGCTTAGCGCGCTGCACGACAAAACGCGGCCACCCGAGTTCGATTCCCGCTGACGGCCAACACCGGTGGCGATTATCTGAACCGGTCCTGGGCCTCTCCTAGGTCGACTCGGCCTCAAATGAGAACCTGGTGCGGTGTGTTTAAAAACATCGCCACTTGGGAGACAAAGGCGGCCGGGAGTGGTGCCGGCCACCCACCCCCTCGTGTTGCCGTGCCGGCCTTCATAGGTGCTCGCTAACAGCACTTGCCCCTACAGTCTGTTACGGCGGGGGTGGAGGATCTTTTGCCTTTCTAGGTGACAGTGGCGGTGCAGTACAACAATCATGATGCGTATTGTGGGAGCGGTGGTGCAACGGTTGGCACGCTCCGCAACCTACCCTGTGACGGGAGTTCGATTCCCGCTCACGACCAACACAAGTGGCGAAATTTCTGAATCGTTTCTGGGCCCTCTCCTAGATCGTCTCGACCTCAAATGACTCCCTGGTGGGATGTGGAAAACAGTCTGTTCAGGCTTTCCAGAGGATCTGTGTTTTGTATAAATAATAGTATTTGTAGTGTGGTATAAATAATAGTATTTGATGAAGGTGATGGTATCAGTGCCGGATTAAGCTAGTGCAGAGTCTGTAGCATATGTTATAAAGGGGCCATAAAAAACACATACATATTAAACAAATGTTTAACTTGCATAGTAAAGTAATTGTATTTTTTTTATTTGCTATAAAGCCAGATAATACAACAAATCGCTAACCTTAAACAGCCAGTCGTTCATAACAGTTGAAGGCGGTATAGTACTATAGTAATAGAGCAAGTGCAGAATCACTGAACCGGAATTGATAGCTTGAAAGCGTTTAGTGCGGTGCACTTGAAAGTGCGGGGCCCGTAGCTACTATATTTGGACCTACTACATTTGTAGCTACTCTTGCTACTTGGATAATCCACAACTGGCTAGTATAAGTACCGTAGTCGTGGTTTGTGGCCGTGTGTGGTTAGTGGTGGTATTGGAAGTGGTACACTTTTAACCGTGGTATAATTGTAGTGGTGGTTAGGGGGTGTGGTGTGTTGACAGTTATGGTGGTGTTAGTGGTGGTGGTATTTGTATGAATGGTGGTGGTTGTTGCTTTTCGTGGTAGTTTTAGTGTGTGGTGGTAATTGTATGCTAGTGCATGGTTGATGGTGATTTTGATAGTGTTTGTGGTGTAGCTGATGAGGGTGATGTCGTTGGCCAGTGTGCTGGTTGCGATGTTGATGGTGTTGATAATGTGGTTGGTGGTGGTAATGTTGTTGTGGTGCTCGTGATGTTGGTGGTTATGAAGTTTCTAGCATGGGTGGTGATGTCAGGGTTTGCAATGGGGGTGGTGGCTGTAGTAAGTGGGGTGGATAGAGGTAAGTGGTCAACTTGGTGGTGAGTGGTGGTTGTGATGTCATGAGCATTGGTGTTGGCGGTTTTGCCATTTGTACTGATGGTCGTTGTGTTGGTGGCCCAGATAGTGGTGGTAGGCAGTGGGTGACGTGAAGGGCACTGCAGTAGTAACAACAATAACCATCCCATTAAATTTCGATTTAAAGCTTTCGTGACTGCAGGGATTCATCTTCTTGGTTCTTTTGGTAAAGTCACGTAGAAGGGGAGTAATAAAATAATAAAAATAAAACATAATACAATAATTCTCACGACGTTTCGGCCACAACGCAAGCAGCCGTCCTCAGGTGTCTCCCCGACACCTGAGAATTATTGTATTATGTGTGACTTTACCGAAAGAACCAAGAAGATGAACCATCCCATTGTATCATCCTGTAACTACTACCGTACTCTACTTGTGCCCAACAATGGGTATTAACAATCGCCGATAAACCACCAACAAAAACCATTCCCTGCTACTAACAACAATATAACCACCGCCGCCAACAAACAGTAATCTTCCACGTCCACCAGCATCAACTACCAAAAATCATCGGTGCCACCCAACAAGTATTACCAAAAACAAACAGTATTAGCCACCAATGATACTCTAACATCAACCAATACATCTACCAATACAAGCAAAATATAGTAACCACCACCTGTGACAAGAATTACCCATTAATTATGATTACCAACAATCATTCACCAATTTCAACACCACCAACATCCAGTATTGACAACAATCGCCATCTTAACTACCATCAACAACCACCATCATAACAGCCAGGACCTACCATCAACAACCATGGCACAACCACCACTGCTGAGGTCTGTTGCTTTATCTTCAACTGCAGTGCGATACGGTACAACATCAATTTTACGTCAACAATCTTTTAAAGAACACGATGATCGCCATCGCGACCAAATCAACCTCGACTGCATTCGATCTCGTCAGGTCTTGGAGGCCAGGATGGGTTAAACCTCGTGAGCATTTAGATTGGAGGCTGCCTGGGAGTGTGAAGTGTTGGCGCCTCGGCCCCAGAGGTGGTCTGGAGATGGCAGTCCAGCAGTAGATTATTGAGTCCGTCCGTACGGAGCTCGTAAGGGTCGCCCCACGTATACATGGGTTTTTGATTTAGGTACTCCAAATTTCTCCTATATACCCAAATGCTCGTTAACGGAATTGGTTAAACCTCCCAATGCTGGAACCTCATTAAAAAGTATTGACTCCGTGCTCCTTTCCTGGAAAATTAAAGAGCATTAAAGGGCATTACTGTAGTCGTAGTAGTCTTATCGTACTGTAGAATTATTATAAGTACCATCTTGATCAAATCTGTCATAAAGCATTAACATAATTGATTCTCAAATGCATTGCAGTAGGATCCTGTCAACATAATAATTGCCAGCTACCATATTACGTAAAATAAGCTCTTTCTTTCTGCTGCATCTTAGTCCGGGATGACTTGTCTCTGCAAGTTCACAGCTCCCATGCACCCTATTTAAATCCATAGAAGGTCCCCTTGTCTGTTGAATGTGGTTTATTTTGTATTAAACGCACACGAGTCGGAATGTTTACGTATGCTGCGCAGTTTACTGAAAAAAAACAACTCTCATTGTGTGTGTGTGTACAGCTCCTTTGTCAATCCTCTGTAGGAAGATAACCTTCCCACGCTGCGCAGTTTGTGGTGGTTATTTGACCACACAATCACCACACTGGTCAGTGTGAGTTGGTGAAGGTTTGGAAAGGAAGGGGGGTGAGGGGGTTGTGGCACGGGGGAGCATAGACGTGGGAACACAAGTGCAGTACAAAACAAATATTGCGTGTAAAATCTAATAAATTACGAAGCCATTACTTAGCGATTGCATCGGTGTTATTGGCAATGACAGCAGAACAGGGTGCTCGTGTAAATTGCTTTTACGCAGTCAGAATTAAACTTTTATTTTTTTACCCAGGAAAGCCTCGAAGACATTAGGTGTGTTTTCCTTCACGATTGTACCGCTCTGTACGATAGCTATTGTCTTTGCACGAGTAGTCCTTCGCCTTTGACCAAAACCGCCCGGAATGTGTCCGATCTTATCCCATCTCAAACTAAGCAACAATCGGAAATTAGCAGGATAGAGCTTGGATGAGCATATTCTTAGGTTTAATATAAAAAAAATATAAAAAAAATCACGACGTTTCGGAGGCAACACAAGCTTCTGTCTTCAGGTGGAACAGTCACAGCACGATAGCTGTATCACTTGATACAGCTGTCACTTGATACAGCTATCGTGCTGTGACTGTTCCACCTGAAGACGGAAGCTTGTGTTGCCTCCGAAACGTCGTGATTTTTTATTTATTTAGTTTTTATTTTACTTTTATTAATTTAAATTTTTTACCTACGTGACTTTACCGAAAAATCCTAAGAATATGAATCCTTGCAGTCACGAAAGCTTCAAATCTTGGATGAGCACCCACATGGACCAAACAGGTTGCCATAGGCTGTTTGCGGTTCTACGTTTTGAGCAGCAGAGGGGGGCGATGTGGTACAATCCTTTGTACTGTACTCCGCTCTCAGTCTATGCTCTCTGCCATCAACAACTTGCCCCAACTAGCAGGGTGAAGGGGTCGTCGAATAATTCCAACGAACCTGCGTGTCGTGGGGAGGTAATCATCCAGTGCGGCTTTGACAGATATGGCTATACATATAAATGAGTAGCCCTTGTAAGTCTTCTTGGTTCTTTCGGTAAAGTCACGTAGAAGGGAAATAATAAAATAATAAATATAATAAAACAATTCTCACGACGTTTCGGCCACAATGCAAGCAGCCGTCCTCAGGTGAAGACCAGGTCTGTCATATCTGTCAAACAGACAGCAGTCAGCTGTCTCCCCGACAGACCTGATCTTCACCTGAGGACGGCTGCTTGCGTTGTGGCCGAAACGTCGTGAGAATTATTTTATTATGTTTTATTTTTATTATTTTATTATTTCCCTTCTACGTGACTTTACCGAAAGAACCAAGAAGATGAATCCCCTGCAGTCACGAAAGCTTTAAATCGAAAACCCTTGTAAGCTTGCATTTGTTGACATACCGTTAGGGCAGAGCTGGGAGTTCCCGCGTCTACTGAGCAGCAGCTGCGGGGAGCTGGCAGAGGGTAGTAGCAAGCAATGGCAAGGTGTAGCGGCATAAGTGGCCGTGGCCATGATGATGACATCTTGATCTTGATAGGCTTATGTTGCTCTGTCTCTCGAAGTGTACATTTTCTGGCACAAAAGTTCGTTGTGCCCAGAGTGGCTTTGTGGCCGGTGGGTTTTCCCGTGGAAAAGGAGGGCGATGAGGAGGAGGGAGGAGGTTTGGGCCCTTTTCACTGAAGCCCTGGTTGACCTCTTAACCCTGAGCCCTTGACTGAGAACGTACCCCTCCCTCCTCACACTTGCCAAGCCTTGGCCCCCACTAACCCTGAATTCTAATCGCTTAAACTTCATGGCTCACTTCTTAATCCCGGGTTTTTGACATCGACTCCACGGCCTCTGAATTTTAAAGAGATCCCAACTCGATAATTGTTTTTTTACCCTTCTATCTGGCAACAAAACGGACACCTTTTTACAAGGAGTCATGTTTGCATAGACCGCAATACCTGCAGTCATAATACAAACAAAAGACATAACTCTGATAATGTGCACTGTGGTGAGATCCCAACTCCTTTACAATGCCCTCCCGAATCCCACTAAGCAGTTATACTTGTATTGACCCTAGACATATGATGGTTTCAAGTATTACCCAAATAAGGATGGAAACTCACAAACTGTTTGGCTATCGGGGTGCAACAATTCACTGATCTTGACCCACCAATTAGATGAAGTGACGTGATTAGGGGTCATCGTTCAATTCAATCATATTTTGGTTACCTTGTGAATGTAGTTATTGGTGTCTCCAGGGGGTCCAGTTACACCCGTGATGTACGTGTGTGAATGTCAGAACATGGATTCTTACGTATGCAAATTAATGTCATGAGTTTTAAGAATAAATGTTAATAATTTGATGCAGTGTAGATTCTTGCAGGCGTATTACATATAATTAAGATGTGGTGAGAAGCCACCAAACGTGAATAGTTTTCTTTAAAATACATTGACGAAAATGTCGTACGTAAAATGGCCATTCTGTTCGATGTGCTAAAGGGACATTTAACACATGTTATGGACGCAGTTGGTCATGCATCGTGCTATGAACCTGGCAACTTGAGCGTTTGATGCTTTTCCCCCCTACACCAACCCACGCTGAGCGATGTGGTGAAGTACGGTTAAACAACCTCCGTTATGATGAGGCCTTCATCTAGCAGTGTATTTACAAATGGATGTAAAATATTGTTAGATTTTTGTAAAGGTATGCAGTAGCTTCAGGCATTGGCAGAGGGGGGTATCAAGCTATTTGGGAGTTTCAGAGCAGTGGGGCCCCATCCTGTGGCGTTTTCATAGGAAGTAAATATTTTACATTTTTAAACCAGAGCCCTGATTAAACCTTAAATGCCAAAGCCCTTTATAGATGCAAATGTATAACCCCAATTCCGTCCTGTTAAAACTTAAACAGTTGTTACTCATGCTAATCCCCCATCTTTAAATGGAGACAAAATGGAATTTTAATAATTGCACATGTGGGACCTTTTATTTCACCAGGTAAGGCCCACTGAGCTATAGATATTTTTTAGAAGCGATCTGGCCACAAATGATAGCTCAACAAAGTGGCTTCTCGTGTGGAACTTTATAGCGGCCAAATACTCGAAATGCACCTTTCTAAATGTAGAGGGGAAAAATTAACCCATAAAAACAAAGTTTTTCACTATAAATCCTTTATATGCGTGGCATCGGTTTTATTTTATTATTCATTTCTGTTTTTCTTGAGTAAGAGTTTCATTTTTATCACATTGGTATTTTAAATTAAATATGAAATTTTTTTTTTTCCTAAAAAGTGTCAAATTTTGGAAAAAAAGTTTCACGAAAATAAATTGTCACGCACAACCAGTCTGTGTGCTAAATGTCAGCTCGATTGGATCACGGGAAGTGGGTTAAAAAACGACCGAAAGATTTGCACGGTCGTAAGCGCGCAAGCCAGCAAGCAAGCAAGTGAACTTATTATAAAGGATTTAAAAAACCGGAGGAACCGATGAAAAATCCAAGCGACTGCGGGGCAGGACATACAAACTCCATATATACAGCTGTCAGGGTCGGGATCGAACCCACGACCTCCTGTATACCAGGAGAGGTAGTTAACATCTCGCCACCGTGGGCCACGCGAAATAACTACAAATTGAGTTTGTACGCTACAAGTGTAGGGGATTGGATTTAAATTTCGAATTAAAGCTTTCGTGACTGTAGGGATTCATCTTCTTGGTTCTTTCGGTAAAGTCACGTAGAAGGGAAATAATAAAATAATAAAAATAAAACATAATTAAATAATTCTCACGACGTTTCGGCCACAACGCAAGCAGCCGTCCTCAGGTGAAGAACAGGTCTGTCGGGAGAATCATTTTATCATGTTTTATTTTTATTATTTTATTATTTCCCTTCTACGTGACTTTACCGAAAGAACCAAGAAGATTCATCTTTGGACTTGTTTTTCCTGCCCACCCACACCCACTCGCATTCAAATTGACGGAACCAGTATCGCTGGCCGCTGGCCGCCACACGCTGTGTTTGTTACGCGTCCCATTGTTGTTCATTGGCTCTCTCCTTGAAGGTGTGGTGAGCAGAGAAAGGTCAAAAGTTGGTTTAACCATAAGCATAGATTATGCATTGCATTGTTGTTGGGTGTTGGGCAGTTCCGTCAATAAAGGTTACCGATTCAAAGCCACGGTCATGGCATTGGGCAGAGGTCAAGCCCATGATGTTTGAGGTCCCGAGTGACATTTTATCACTGCCAAGTCGATCTTTAATATTTCCACTGATGACGTCTCGCAACGTGACACATATTTTAGTGACCCTCGGGGTAATGTGGCTTCATCGATTTCCAAAATTGGGATTCAAAGTGAACTTGGATTGTAGAGGTTTAACGATTCAATCTACTTAAGCTATTGCCATTCCCACCAGTGGACTAGGTGAATTGTCACTATTCAGGACAAGAGTTCGATTTAAGGAATCCGTTCTTGTCTCTTATTGGTGGACAGCTTCCCTAAGCAGCTGCAGGAATCACATTCACCCATTACATACAAGGTATGCAAATCATAACACAATTGATTCTCAAATGCAGGTTTCGATGCTTGAGTCGTGAATGAAAACAATAAAATTAGAAATTAATGCATATTTACACCCCTATTGACGAGCCATGTAATGATGCATTGTTTAATGGATTAAAAAAGATTTGTATGTGCGCAATACCTGCATATTATCGAATGCTGTAGTGCGTGTCAGCATTGTTTATTATATATGCAAGTTTTTATGCAAAATCGATACTGATGTAATATTCTGCCTGCCTAGAGCAAACACAACTTAACAAAAACAGAGACGATACAAATGAGACAGTAAAAAACCCATAACATAGAACCCTAATGAATTCTTGAATTGTTTCGTGATCCTCGGTCGCAACACTTTATACAATTTGCCGAAGCGATGTGTCACAGTGATGCCCAGATTTATACACCGTTCGTTTCGCAAATGCGTCGTCACTTGATTAACACTGCCACCTGATTTGCAGTCGCCTCAAGCCACACACGCACACGCACGCACTTGTGTCGCTGACAACATCGTGTGTCCATCGCCTCTCGGCCTTCTCCACCTGCCATGTGAATCGCTCCGATTGACGCCCGTCTCTATTCGTCGTCGCACCTTTTTCGGGAACGCGTCCCCGACGCAAACCGAGCCTATTACGTGCGCCTCCAAATCTAGAACGAACCGCCGATATTATTGAGCACGTCACGAGGACCCGCTTCTGCCGCCGTTCACGTCGAGTTACAACCGGGCGCCGCACTTCCCCTCGGCGAAATTCACAGCGGTTTGGACGCGGGCCGGAATCGGGGCTGTTTAATTTGGGCACGCACTAATTCGGTTAGTGGCTTCCCGATTGTTTCCTTTTCCGTGCGTGGGGCCGTGATGAGCGGTAAGGTCATCATCGGTTGGTAGGGAATGCTAATGAAGCCATCAATTTGCAAGCAAGATGACGTGGGGCCCCATCTCTTGATTGCACGCACGGGTTTTTTTTTTTAGATGCGTTTTTGCTTAATTTACCACTGCGCCCAAAAACACCATCGCCGATTGATTTCACGCCAGTTGTTCGCTTTGCTCTTGTGTCAAAGTTCACTCGTGCTCACGCAAGGGTTCTTGAGCCCGTTTTTGAAAACTAAATTGATGAAATTAGCTACATTATCTATGTTGTGGGACAGTTAATGGACATCATATTTCTGTTATGTTTTGAGCTTGTTTGTATTTCATACTTTAATGTGCTCTGTGCATATTTAGGTAGAGATACCACTAATGTTACAGTGTTGTGTGCCTCTGTACGCTGTCATCCACATGATTTATTTTGGTGGTAATTGCATGGAAGATTTTTTTGTGTTTGGCTCCACGGTACACAAAAAATTGCCGTGTTATTTTCACCAATTGTACAATCCCATCGCAATTTCTCATTACAATTAGTAGCTTGATCGCATGCAACGTGTAACAACAAATGTCGCCATTTTGGAGGATTCGTCTTTTAGCGGACTGGAAACTTTTTCCTTACTTGTGGGCCAAGTACGAATTTTGAATTCCATTGGTCGGCCACATTGGAAACCACCTCCAGCATCATCCAATAATAAAGTGAAAATTATGAGGACTCGCCTTTTACAGCACGAATGCGATGCCTTAACCCGATTTTCCTTTCACAAATGCTTTGTCGCGTGGCATATCCAAAGTAGAGTGGCTAAAGACTCTAATGATGGTGGATAATTATTATTTGTGGGCCATTTCTAAGCGGTAGGCCTCACGTGACCGCTTGACACATGAAATTAAGTTGTGGATTCCCTGCCCCCAGTCTCTATGAAACGCTGAGCCACGCTTTGCAACAGTTCTCGCTGGAATGGCGTTCAAGTATTGGCCACATGGTTCACGGGAAATGGGCACTGCGATAAATGTGCCATCGCTAACGTCGGCCACGCTCTTTGGCAGAGTGGGACAGGTAGGGAATTTATCTCTGATGGGTTTTTGTAGTGGTACCGTGTGATGTTCAAATCAGTTTTTTTAATTCTCTGAAATGCAATAAGCCAAACTAAGTGACACGTGCAGCCATGGGGTGACCAGGCTGAGATAATATTTGCTGTCCTTCACTCCGTTGTGCTGCGAGCTTCGGTTAAATTTCTGCAGAATCTCCCAGGGCGTGGAATGAAACGTCGGGCATGCTGAACAACATGCGGTAACAACCCGAACACATCAGAGTAGTGAATATGGCAATACATCTTATTCTAAAGAACAACTGTGCACTTATCCAATTGAAATGCAAAGCACTTGATCGCAGGACACGTCTTTGTCCCACCTGCCCCATTGTGTTAAAAGTGCCACGGCCGTTTCGGCCCCGCTGTGACCTCCTGATCAGCACATCGATAGGACCATCGACCTTGCTCGCAGCAGTTTTTCCAAAACCACACCCATTGCTATTTGTGTTCTAAGCGATAATGACGTGTGACAGAAACGATCCAAACTTAAAACTTTTTCCCCGCGTGGTTTTTATTATCGTCAGCCATGTCCGCTACTGGATGAAGGCCTACCTCCCAAACCACCGCCGTCTCTCGCAGGCTCGCGATGTAACGACCCATGAAGCACCTGCACACGAGCTAATTTCATTGCTTCATTTCTGCAGTGGATGTCCTCCTCGCTCTGTTCCCTGTTGGCTGCCGCTCTGTCGGTGTTATCGCCGGGATGAATGTAGCACGAGTGTGTTGACATTGATTTTTATCGATTGATAGGATTACAATTTGGTACTGCGTGTTCTCGTGTGTGTGTGTAATGAATGTAATGTACAGCCCTTTATCAATCCACTGCTGGATGAAGCCCCCCCCTCCCCACCCTGTACCGGTCATAAGGATTGTTTGAAAATTTTGTAATCATGGCCCATGTTTCGATTTAAAGCTTTCGTGACTGCAGGGATTCATCTTCTTGGTTCTTTCGGTAAAGTCACGTAGAATGGAAATAATAAAATAATAAAAATAGAACATAATAAAATCATTCTCACGACGTTGTGGCCGAAACGTCGTGAGAATTATTTTATTATGTTTTATTTTTATTATTTTATTATATCCATTCTACGTGACTTTACCGAAAGAACCAAGAACATGGCCCATGTGTTTTGGTAAGGATGTGTAATAGAGTTCACGACTCTTGGACGCCGGAGTTGGAGGCACACGGGTTTTATTCACACAGCACGGTTCTGGCATACAACACTAGAGGGGGTGTCGGCCCCCTCACCCGGCTAGCTGGGGATACACGCGCTAGCTACTTCCTAGCCTGCCTCCTAGTCCTCCTCTAACGGGCTAGGGGAGGCTATCTGGCCCGACACTGGTAAGTCGGGCCCGGTACCCTGAGTCCCAGACCAGCGCTGACAAGAGCACCGGCTCTGGATCTCGGGACCACGCCGCTGGCTCGGTCCTGTTCGGCCCTGATAAGGACGGCGAACCAGGGGAGTCCAGGGCTCTAGCTAAGACGTCTTCAGTCTTCACTGGTTAGCTTAACAAGAACCCCGAGCCCTCCGATACATCCCCTTTTATACCCAACCCCCCCGCTGAGGGGTGGGGCCCCCCAGGGTGCCTGGCGCGGACGTCGTAGAGAGCACCTCCCCGTGCACTCACGTAGCCCCGCCCACTGTGTTTGCCATAAGCTGCCATGCATAACGGGTTCTCTCTCTAACACCCCTACAGATGGGAGAGAGGGCAGGAAAGGTCAGATAGCACTCACCACTGATGTTAGCCATGGCAAGAAATCAAACTCGGGTCGATGGGTTTGTAGAGCAGCAGTGTGAATAGTCAATGCACAAGTGTTTGTAATACGTACATATGTAACTTTTGGTGAACTCGATCCTTCGCTTAAAGAGTTGGAACATTTAAACGTTGACCTTTTCCCCCCATTTGAACCATCAGCTGCAGCATCAACCCTCCCAGTCATGGCCAACCTTTGTGTTTCAGCTATGGTCACTATCCCTTCAATTAGTGGGAATTTAGCATGCCGGAGGGTGTTATCTATTATAAAATCGGGTTCTCATGGGTCGGGAGTTTCTAGTCTGAGCCCTGTCACCAATGGCTGGTTTGTCTCTTTGGTTGACTCTTTTTTTAAATTTCGGGTTGTTAAACAAATATGGATTGATTGGCATGCAAATGCAAAACTCTAGCAGGGCATATCAAAGGGTTGTAGCACCTCCTTGAGGATAAGAGGCCGATTTTAAGTGATTTGACAAGATTACAATCTTGATTTGAAGCTTTCGTGACTGCAGGAATTCATACTCTTTAGTTCTTTCGGTAAAGTCACGTAGGTAGAAAGAATAATAGATCACGACGTCTCTGTGTGTGCGTGTCTTTGTGTGTGTGTGTCTCTCGGTTTGTGTGTCTCTTTGTATCTCTTTGTGTGTATGTGTGTGTGTCTCTCTCTGTCACTTTGTGTGTCTTTCTGTGTGTGCCTCTCTCTGGGTGTGTCCCTGTGTGTGTGTCTCTCTCTGTGTATGGGTGTGTCTTTCTGCGTGTGTCTCTCTCTCTCTGTGTGTGTCTCTCTCTCTGTGTGTGTCTCTCTGTGTGTGTCTCTTTCCTTCCCTCTATGATGTTGTCCCTCGTTTGTTTCCCTCGTTTTCTAACGAGCTGCTTGTCGCACGAGCACAGCCACCGGTTGCATTGGTTCGTTTACATTGACATGCTACATTGACATGCTACATTGACATGCTACATTGACCTGCTACATCGACCTGCTACACTGACCTGCTACACTGACCTGCTACATTGACCTGCTACATTGACCTGCTACATTGACCTGCTACATTGACCTGCTACATTGACCTGCTACATTGACCTGCTACATTGACTGCTACACTGGCCTGCTACACTGACCTGCTACATTGACCTGCTACATTGACCTGCTACATCGACCTGCTACACTGACCTGCTACACTGACCTGCTACACTGACATGCTACACTGACCTGCTACACTGACCTGCTACATTGACATGCTACATTGACCTGCTACATTGACCTGCTACATTGACCTGCTACATTGACCTGCTACACTGACCTGCTACACTGACCTGCTACACTGACCTGCTACACTGACATGCTACACTGACATGCTACACTGACCTGCTAATCTCTCACGATACAATGGTCATCCTCCCTTCCCCCCCTATCTCGGTTCCCATCTTTGGATTTCCCACTCGCTTCAGCACAATCTGGAGCCCCCACGCTCTCGGCTCTCTCTCTCTATATAAGGACTTGTTTCAGCAGCCTCTGTCTCTCTCACCTGAAGACGGTTGCTTGTGTGGCGATCGAAACGTCGTGATTTTTTTTTCCTACCGACGTGACTTTACTTGGACAAGATGTGTGACGTTCTCTTCTGGGTGTGTGCTCCATGCGAGAGTTCTGAACGGAATGTTCTTTGCATCGTGTGATTAATGCCGATGGCACAGTTGGGCTGTAATTGGGAGAAAAATTGGCAAAAAAAATCAAAGGGCAAATAGTCAAATTTACGTAATTTATAACTGTTATATTCGCATGTAGCATTTTTCAATATAACTGTGTACTGTGATTTTGTTCTTAATTATCCCACTATACTACTCATTGTCTGTAATCATGCAGAGCATTAAAATGTGTTTTGCTCAACAAAACAATATACAGTATCCACATTCATCATTAACATTGCCTTGAAATGGAAATATATGTAATCCACTAATATTTTTGGCCTATTATTATGTGGTTGTATAGCTTTCAATTATTCTGTTATAAGGTAGTGTTAATGAAAAACATGGCGAGTTATTTTGATTTGTGTTTTACACCAAGGCTCGTGACATTTTAATCGTTTGCGGAATATCACGATAAGTCCTTCGGTCAGGAATGCCTTACGAGCTTCATGCATTTTTAATGACGATCGTAAATTGAGATCTATAGCCAATTCCCTTAATTTTTTTTGCATTGGGTGTGAACTTGACGTAGCATTTTAAACACATTCTTCTGGCCTAGATTTGAAGCTTTCGTGACTGCAAGGATTCATATTCTTGGGTTTTTCGGTAAAGTCACGTAGGTAAAAAATTAAAATTAAAATAAAATTAAAATTACGACGTTTCGGAGGCAACACAAGCCTCCGTCTTCAGGTGGAACCGTCACAGCACGCTCGCTCATTTGCTTGATACAGCGAGCATGCTGTGACGGTTCCACCTGAAGACGGAGGCTTGTGTTGCCTCCGAAACGTCGTGATTTTTATTTTATTTTAATTAAAATGTTTTACCTACGTGACTTTACCGAAAAAACCCAAGAATATTCTTCTGGCCGCAGTGCAAAACGAGTGTAGTACACCACTACACTTTTTTTTTAATTTTACCAGGTAAGGCCCACTGAGCTATATAGATATTTTTTCAGATGTGACCTGGCCACAAATGAGAGCTCAACGAGTGGCTTAGCATGTGTGAAATGTAAAGCAGCCAAATACTCTGAACGCGTGGTTGATGCTAAATGTAGAGGGGAAAAACTGGAGGACCTGGGGAAAAATTCACGCAACCACAGGGAGAGACACGCAAACTCCAAATATAGCAGGCGTCAGGGTCGGGATTGAACTCACGAACAACCTGCATACCAGGCGAGGGAGTTAACATCTCGCCACCGTGGCAGCCCTCGACCACTCCCACTCTACCAGTGCTACGTATCCCCAGTGTCCACACAGTTGTCGTGACTCGCGTGCCTGGCAGTCGACAGAGAGTCCAGGATATCTTCATCAGATCATTCCACGCAGGGTTCACGCTGTGTTTGTGCCCAAACATTTTTGGTTGAAGCCACCTGGGAAATGGCAGCAAGAGAGACCCACTCCTATGTGCCACGTGAGTGAGGCGCCTGGTGGAGTTGGTGGACGGGTGTTTGGGTTGGCGAGTTGATGGTTGGGTGGGAGGATGGTCGCATGGTGGTGGGAGAGGCAGTAAAGATTTATGGAGGCAGCTGTTATGTCCAATTCCTGACGGCCTGCCCTTTGCACAGCCTGTTTTGTTGTTGTTACATCGATTTCCCCGAACATTGTGTTTTGGCAGCGATGTTTTGAACTCCAGAAGTGGCATTTCCATCTGCCTTATCTCCAAAGTGTCAAATGTCCTAACTGCCCGGCCGTTGCCAGCCTGTGGCTTCTGGGTCCTCTCTCTCTCTTTCTTTCTGTTGCTCTGCACCTCCGATTAGCAGTGTTGGCTACGTATGGTGCGGAAAAAGTTCAACATATGTACACATGCTCTGCTGCTGCTGCACGTCGTACAGGAAGCACTGCAATGTGTGGTCACCAACTGCTTCCAAGAGCATAAATTTACTTCTTGTGACTACCGAAGCAGTTTCATAATCCATATGTAACCATTTCTCCGCCCCCCTCACTCCCCCCACTCCCCACCCTGTACTAGGCAATTAAATGAATCGTAACAGTTCACGGTTATGAATCTTTTTAAGAACCGATTTATGTTTTTAACGTTGTGGTTTTTGGCAGTGGTTCCTCCTAGGGTATGGGTGGGCAAGAAAAATAACGAGCCATTTTTTTCTCTCGTTCGGTCAAAGAAACCCTCCATTTCAAGAGCCGCAATGTATGTGAAGACAAGACAGTGGTCCTCTTAATAAGTAACGTCACGAAGCAGTCTTTAAAATGCTACGTGCGGCTCCCAGAGTCGCGGGTTACCGACCCCCGATGTCGGGCCTGCAGGAGTGATGTGAAGCAGTTGCATTCAGCGCGTGCGATTTGGTGAACTGACACGACTTGGGGTTGCGATTCTATTTGAGACATGTTTTTCCAGCCTCGTTCAGTCTCGTGTCCATAGGGGTTGCATGCTCCTTTGTAGTCTGCTTGTTGTATTCACACGTAATTAGCATTAAACCCTAAAGTTCCCACGCGCAATGACATCCGATGCCCCTATCGCGAAGTTACGAGTGCTAATGGGTGAATCTCCGTCATGTCACCTCTTACGATCAGGCTCTCCAAGAATGAAACACGGCATGGACTTCACAACTGGATGCAGCGCCAGATAATCACAGCATGCGCATTTTGAAAATAATGTTCGTGATGAAAGTGCCATCCAGTAGTTTCCATCGCAGAGGAAGGAGAGGGGTAGGGCTTGACTCTTTTTTTTTAATGGCTTGCAGGTGGTAGGATCCTGCTAATGCCAGCACATGGATGCCACCGTTAAGCGAGTGACACGCGCCTGGGTCAGCGTTTTCAAATGGCCGTTCATTTCCTTGACACCTGTCTCCTTTCATGTACGAATCGTGGGGGATTTTCTCAGCTGCGCAGGCCGTCCCACGGATTGTAACAGAAGCCGGTGCTGGTCGTAAAGTCTGGCCGCTTCTCCCGGTCTCAAGCGTGCTCAGCTGTGCTGGCGTTTCCCAACTTTTGACACGAGCGTTTTAACTTTTTTTCTCTCTCGCTCTCTCTCTCCCTGGGCTCATAACGCCACTTGTATGGCTGCGGCAAACTGCCGTATGAAATCCAGATGATGCTTTCATTCTCCGCGGGTTGTTTTTCTACGAGTTGGGTTTCTTTTGTTCGTACATTTGCCCATTCTGCGTATTCTTTTTAGCGCTTTCCAACTAAAGTTGTTAAAGAGTCCACTAAAATAGAATGCGTTTAATGCATTCCTTCTGTCTGTATTGTCTGTAGTATGGGGGGGGGTCACGTTAACTTTGTGAGGATGATCCAATAGTAATGAAATTTTAGTAAAGCTGCGTTGCTATATTAGGGACTTTCCCGCAGAAAAAAACCAGACAAATTAATGAAAGGGTAAAACCAGCATTAAGTAGGCGATGAAGCTCTCCGGCTTGTCCGTTTCGTGCTAGGGTCTCCACATGTATGTCGCTTTCCCATGTCCTCATTACATGACATCATGTGACCTTGTCTTGTTCGGCCGGTCAGAGTAACGTCTCTATGAAACAATTGCTTCTTGAGGTCAAACGCATGTTGGGAAGGTTTACAGAATCCATGCTTACGCATGTTTTTTTCTTCCCCATTAAATGTTTTACAATTGGCTGCCATTTCCAAAAATGTCAGATGCGATGTTTGATAGTTTATTCTTCAGCCCACAGCCACACACTCGTTCCCAAAACCAACTCTGAGCACGCGTCACGCAGCCCCTTTTGAACCCTCCATCTCCGCCCTCGTTCCCAATTCACGTCTCCGTCTCGCACGCCGAGTCCGTGTGACGTCGGTGCCCTTTAACCCTTGACCCTCGTCCAGTGTATTCCCGTGCGTGTGATTGGTGCGTGCTATGCGGAGTGCGAAGGTTTCAGGTCTGCGTGGTGCGATCCCTTGCAGTTCTATTCGAACGTGCTGTAAATATCACACCGGAGTGTAATCGTACGTCCGTGTCGCACCACCCCCTCGAAGTTCTTGCTCCGTTTTTTTAGTCGAAAATTGGTCGGATGTCTATTTACATTATGAACATGCAATACCTTTTTTGTACATCCTTCCTTGACGATATTTGTAACTTAACATCCGTCCCATGCAGTGCCCCTTCAACGTTCTTCGTGCCACGGTGCACGCTTCGGAGCTTGCTTATCTTCCTGGCACACAAAACCAAAAATCGCTGTTCGGCCCATGCGGTTGAGGTTGGGAAAGCTGATGGCTGTCTGGCATACTGCGCCGCAACCAATGGGGGGAGGGCGGGGTAGATGGGTGCTGGGTTTGGCCACTGAACAGCACGGTGAAGTTCGCCTGCTCTCGCCGGCAAACGGTGTGAGGATCTTTCCTACCCCTTATAATTCTCTAAAATACCACGGCGCACCCGGGACTTGTGTGTGCCGCGGCACCGCGGATTTGCGAAGCACAGATCTGATGGTAAGGGGCCAGTTCTGGCTGTAAAGTTGACCTTAATTGTCAATCGCCTGCAGAATGCGTTGACATAGAGAAATTATAATAAAGCCTCCCTGTTCGAATGTACAAATTAGTTGCCCGCGTAACTATGCTATTCATTTAATCAGGAAAGCTCGCCCAGTGCCAAGCAAGAGTCGTTTTCAGGAGGGGACCTACCTACAATTGGGGTGATCGTACATGCAATTGATCAAACTCAACACTGCCATTTCCTGGCAATCTTGCGGGCCCCCGCCCACAACGCCAGGTCACCCATCCAATTTACTAATCGGGCTCAACCCTGCGCGCATATCCTCCCGAGATTCAATAAGATCGGGTGCATTTAGGGTAATTCGGTCTTGCAGCGTGCTTTTTTTTAATAACCGTAATGACAATAGTGCATCTGGCCGCGCATGTGTTGGCTGCCTACTCATCGTGTCCAGGAAATGCCTAGGTCTTATCACTGACTCACTGTGTACCGTTTTTTTAAAATGGGGAGTGGTAATGTAGCAGTCAACGCGCTGCGCTACGAACCCGGCGACCCGAGTACGATTCCCGCTCGCGGCCAAACCCCAGGTGACGATTATATGAACCGGTCCTGGACGGCCCGTAGGTCGACTCAGCCTCAAATGAGTAGCTGGTGTGGCGTGTAAACATCGCCGCTGGGGAGACAAAGGCGGTCGGGCGTGGTGCTGGCCACCCACCCCCTCTCGTGTACCGTTCCAGCCTTCGTAGGTGCTCGCTAACAGCACTTGCCCCAACAGTTTGTTAAGTCTATACGGGGAGGATCTTTGTGTGTGTGTTTTTTGTACCGTTTAAATGGATGGGAGTGGAAGGGTGGTGGGAGCAGTGAGTTTGCGGGGGCGGGGTGGTGGAAATGGAGATTCGCTTTGTAAAAGTCTCATAAACAACACCTTGGGAGTCGGGGGGGGTGCAGGGACTGTCGGTTAAACCTATAAATTAAAAGTTTGTTCTGCCTAAATAATAGTGGTTGGTGGGGGTGGGTTCTGTATTGAACAATCTTCACGGTGAACGTTTAAAGCAGGCGAGCGAGGTTTGGGAGCGCGTGTGTGTGTGCGTGCGTGTGTGCGCTTGGGGGGGGGAGGGGTGCGTGTGGAGGCTTTGGTATGCACGGAATCTGCCCCGCCACGGGGTCCACTCTTTGCGGTCGTGGTTTTGAGATGTTTGCGATGAGCCCCGTGCAGGCTTTTTTTTTCTCCGTCCAATCAGCCGTGACAGAGCTTCCATGTGCGTGCGCGTGCGTGCGTTTTGGCCCGCAGTGGGTTGCGTTTGCTCAATTTAAACCCTTGTTTGTGTTGATCTTTGGATGGTTAGAGATTGCGCCGAGTTGTCACGACTGCACGCACTGCTGTATCGGTGTTTATTTGGGCAGATGAAATGCTATTTTTTTTTCTAATTCTTCTTCTGCTGGTGCACGTCTTAACGCACTTTCTGATTTTTTTTTTACGGTGAAAGATAACCCACGCGAGAGATTGCGATGAACTCGGAACCCCACTGACATATTTCGGACGTAACAACAAACATTGTGCTCCATCTACAAGTTAACAAAAATCGCTTCGTCAAAACTTGACTCCGACGATAGTAGCGTGCAAGCATTGTCAACGCAATTTGGCCGAGGCAGGGAAGAGGCAGAGAGAGGGAGGGGAGGGAGAGAGTGTTGGAGGGTGGTGGTGGTAGGGGGGGGGAAGAGATTGAGCCCTGGGTCACAATCTGCCGTACTCCCTCCAGTTTCCTTTTGCAGAGGAAACCCTCGGCCGTCGAGCACTGTACGCGGCTCTGGCCAAGCGAAAGAGGAAATGCGATCGTAGCGCGCAAAAAATCCTGCGCTGCCGTGTGGGTGCGCAAGCAAGCGGCAGGTCCGCACGCGCCATGTTCCGCGCTTGCGTTTTTTTTCGTGTGTGTGCGCGGCGAGCGTGTGTGACCTTGCTTGGTCCCCTTATGTTTTTTGCAAGCGTGTCGAGAGGCTAACCGTGCAGCGCAGCAGTTTTTGGTTTCGTCCGAATGCTTTGCCGCACGCGGCGTTTACCGCCGTGTTTAGTTGTTTCATTTGTCGCGTGTCCCCCCAGCAAATAATTTAATTTTCTGTTGCTTAACCGAGCTGGAAGCGTCTAGCTAAGTTCGCATTGGATGTCGTATTTTTGGCCAATCGTATTTAACAGCGATTTCCACCACCCCCCCCCCTCCCCTCTCCACTTCTGGTGATGATTAAATTGCAGCGTTGTTGCGAAAGCGTGTTCTGCATGAATTTTTTGTATTATTCACAGGACCCTTTTATGAACGCATTGTTGGGTAAACGTGGAAATGGTGACCCGCTTGGCCGTTCATGTTGACGCTAAACAAACGTAATGTTTGGTTATGAAGGTGCACGTGCATAGTTTCTGTCTCGCAACACTAAGTTGGACCCCATCTCGTGTGCGTGCGTGCTTTTAACGCAAGAGCATTCCAACATCTGCCTGCATTAAATATTCATACGCTCGCAGGTGAAAACCGAACCGCTGGTGGTGTGTTGCAGGACAATTCTGCTTTGTGACCCTCGAGATGTTCTGGGGTGGCCGTGAATTTTTAGATTTTTTTTATAAAGCCAATTCTGTGTCATTGTCATGGAGCTTGCTTACGAAATTCTTCACCATTTCACGAAAGCCAGGCTCTCTCGGCCAGCAATACCTAGAGCCTGGCCTTCGAATCCACACAGCAGCCCAATGGTAGCTAGTCGATGGTCTCAGCCCGGTCACCACAACAACCCCATTTTTTTAATGCCATTCTAATTCTCATAATCTTTACATCGTAATGAAACCGCTTGTCAGTTGCACGAGTTTATTGCGGTTGACTGAGATCATTCGTCTTTTGAAGTACCCTGGTTTGAATAGTGCGAACATTCCCTTATCGTATTACACCGTAGCTCGGCTCCAGACAGGCGATTGCGTGGCCATAGGTGTGGCTGCTCGCTCACCGACGGAACATTGTGAGCTTCGTGTGTTGTAAAAGCTGGCAAAGTGAGGATCAAAGATGCAGGGGTACAGCACGATTTGGCACTGGCCCTTGTGCATGGAATTAAGTGTCCCATTCCCCCCCCACTCACCGCCACCACTGCTTTTGTAGCCCGATGCCTGGGTCCCTCCTGCCTCGGACCCCGGTGCAGCTGCACTGCCTGCACACTCGATAGCCGCAGCAGGGCGAAGACGATATCGGCAGCAGACGTTATGGTTCGTTGCCAAATTACGTGGCTAAATGTTACCAGAAGTTCCATGATTTGCCTTGTCCTCGTGGTTCAATACGTTTCCACGATTTGATTCGGGAAGAGATATACTTCGTTGAATATTGTGGTGATTGTAGCTGCCGCTGTATTGGTAATAAAAAAAGAACGATTACTTAAATGGTCTCCTCAATCGGACTGTAACATTGCATCATATTTGCAAGGTGGGGTGCATCTTTACACCCAGAATCATGAGCTTAAGAATGAAGGTCAATCAATATTTATAATTACATTTTTATTACTACATGGCACATAACTACAGCCTTTGACCAAAGCACCCTGACTGCTCTCGATCTCGTCAGATCTCAGAAGCTAAGCAGGTTTTTGAGCCTGGATAGTGCTTGGATTGGCGACCAGATTATTACTAATATGAGCCAAGAATGTCTGTGTGACGTCACTCCACATGCCGCACCCTTTCCCTCATTAATTATCATGAGTGGGTGACTTCTCTCCACATGGGGGTGGGGGCCTCCTCCCCCCTCAGCGTCAACTCACAACCCTCACTACAAAGGCAGAACCCTCACGTCACGTGATCTCCGTAACGCTGTTGAGACATCAAAGTAAAAAGGACGTCATGATGAACAAGGGATTGTAACCTTAACATGAAATAGGTCTGTCTCACCGCGGCCTTACAAATTGCACACGGATTGATGCAATGAATATCACTTTGCGGTCTGCTTTTCGCTTGAATGTTTCAGATTTACTTCAATACACCTGTCCTTGGACAGGGGCTATAGGCTCGTATAGAATAAGGTGCAGGGCTACGTTGTGTGTGCAGCAGGGAGTAGTGCAGAAATCCGTTGTTATACTGTAATTGTATGCTCCCACATACTGTGCTCCCCTCCTTCACCAACGTGCACCGACTAGCGTGGTGAAGTATGGTCAAACGGATACCGTGACCCGCACTGCATGAGGAGGAAGCCCTTCTTCCAGCACGGGGTGAATGAAAAGCACTGCAATTGGTACACTGGGCCTAATTTACGGCCGTGCCAAAATCTGCAATCGGAGAATGCACGCTCTTATTTTATATATATACTGTATATAGATCTCAAGAGCGATAATTTTCGTTAATATTATTTTCGTCAAATGCCACCCGTGCACTGAGAAGCAATTTTTCTGTTGAGAGTGCCCCGGTTCCCGGCATGAAGCCGCCTTTCTTGGGCACAGTCACAGAGCTGCGTTTGTGCCATATCTGGAATAGGGAAAAGTCAGATTTACTGTCAGGATTTTTTTTTTGTTATAATGAAGGCTCTTGTGTTGCCCTCTCTCCGCACCTCCCCCCTTCTCCACCACCATACCACCACCACCACACCCCTTTCTTCACCGTGCTGGAGAAGGCCCCTGAGTGATGGCTGACAGCTGTAACCTCGTATAGCCGCGCGCGTCTATTCCTCCTCCTCCTCCTGGAAGCGGCGATTCTGTGAGGATGGGATTGTACGGGTGAAGGGGGGGGGGGGTGAAGGGGGGGAGGTGAAGGGGGGGGTGGTGGTGAAGGGGGGGGGTTGGTGGTGAAGGGGGGGGGGTTGGTGGTGAAGGGGGGGGGGTTGGTGGTGAAGGGGGGGGGGGTGGTGGTGAAGGGGGGTGGTGGTGAAGGGGGGGGGGTGGTGGTGAAGGGGGGGGTTGTAGGTGAAGGGGGGGGGGTGGTGAAAGGGGGTGGTCAGGAGGGTCCTTCCTTCGTACGGTGGGGAGTTGATGAGCAGTGTGTATATTTTAATGTCGAGCTTGGTGAGTGAATGGGCCAGTGGACCGCTTCAGGAGTTGTTGAACGATCAGAGCAGGGCAGTTGCCGTCACTGTTCCACGGTTTTAAATACACGTTTCGCCTCGCATGGAGAGCTGTACATGGACGTGCATCGCGACCCATACATTCGCATAGTCCAGATTAAAGTCCCACAACCCACTTGGGAATCGAGCGCAGTGCCCTCGCTCAACCGGGGGAGGCTAGGGTGGTACCGTTAGAAGCCTTTTCCAGCTGCACGGAAAAACGTGCATCCTGCCACGGGCGCTGCCAGCATGCTTTTTATTACTGTTGCACTGTAACCTTTTACGCTTTCTCTCTCTCTCTCTAACAGAATCACATCCTTGCCAAACGGCCTTTGAGACCTGAAAATTAAGCGAGGCCTATGTTTAGCATAAAAAATACGCCAAACGATTCGCTTTCAGTTTTTGTTTCATATGGTCAGGGGAGGCTTGTGGGTTTTTTTTTTAACAGTTCTTGCCAAGTTTCACTTGTGACTGTAGATTCCTGCCATCTCAATGCTCAGACATTGGAAGCAATAATCAAGTTTGTTTGAAAACGGTATCCATTGTGTTTCTCAGCTAGTTTGCAGTGCATGTGCGGTTTATCGATTCGATAAACCGATTCGGAGTTGAGATTTTATTTGGAGGATAGATTGGATTGTGTTAACCGTGGCAAATGTAGCATCCAGTAGTGGCACGTGAACCCAGTGTTTATACACAACGTATACACATTGAAAATAATTTATTCTTGCGTGAGTGATTCAGTGCGTTTATCGTGCTTATAAGAACTAGAATTCATTGGATCTGTATTGTTAACACACCGAGTAAGAATGCAGTTAGATATTTTATTAGTACAAAGTCCCATTTAAAAAATACCGCAAATTCAAGTCAAGCAAAATGCACAGTAGCATAAAATGATGGCAGTGGTTGAGTTTCCACCTGAGAAATAAATAGCTTTTGGGCAATTTGATGTTGTGATGCTCTACTTAAGTATATTGTACACACTTCTGATAGTGTTCTTATTTATGTACAGTACATGTGTCTTTTATGCATATGAACCTCATGGCGGGATCCCGGGGTCCCGAATAAACGGAAGTCAAAATCGTAATTGATTTATTTTTGGCGACTGGTCCCACCGCACCACATAATCGCCGCGACCCACCTGGCGCGGATCAAGCGTCGCTTGGACGGATGCGCAGAAGAAACAAAACTTTGAATCTTTGATTAGCGCATCGTGTAGAGCTCGTCGAGAGGAATAGGTTGCTGTATGGTTCGCCTTCAGCAGACATAAAATGACGTCGCAACGCGGTTCATGCGAGAGCCGGGGGCTTGTGGGACCTCTGGGTCCTGCCATAAGGTTCATATGAAGTACTGCACGTGCATGATCTCAGCACAGCGCCATCTGGTGTGCCAGACCGTGATTATTACGCGTGCAACGAACATATCTAACTGTGCGGGCCGGTGTGTGCGACGACGTATTGAAAACAGAAGTGGAAATAGCTTCCCATGCTCGCCACCATGGATGCATTGTATCGGAATGTGCGAGAATCGATATAATTGTTCTTTTAGCTGGGATCCGTATTGTTTGTAATGAATTCGCTGAAAAACCACTCGGTGCCCCACATCCAATGCGACGTTGTCGTTAACGCAGCTCCGTGTGTTCGTGTCGCTTGCAGCAAAGCGCCGTTTGCGCTGGCGCTGGCGATCGCTCGCGCTGCAGCTGAGAGGGTGCCGCAGCAGGACCTCAGCCCTCACCAGCGCGAGGCCAGGGAGTGCGACGGAGAGGGAGAGCCCCGGCGTACGTGAACGCGTCGCTCGCGACGGGCCCCCGGCACAAACCGGGGGGCGATTTTTTTTTTTTCCTTTTTTTCCGTTTGCGATATTGGTGTCCTGTAACTTTGACGGTATATTTAGACCTTCTTGGTTCTGTCGGTCAAGTCACGTAGAAGGGAAATAATAAAATAATAAAACATAATAAAATACAATTCTCACGACGTTTCGGCCACAACGCAAGCAGCCGTCCTCAGGTGGTCTCGTGTCGGCTCTTAGCTGTACTTGAGAGGTCGGAGTGCAGGTTACGTGAACGTGCTTCCGTTACGGTTCGCTCGACGTGAGCTGCCGTAGGTCTTCGTGTTGCTGCGCCTTGACAATTTGTGCCACTTCGTGATGCAAGGAATAATTTAAAAAAATCGAATGACTACAAAAATTATAATGTGAGATAACCATTTTCCCGTCTATTAGGCCTTCAAGCAATTTCCAAAGTACTAATTTAATGGATAATTGTTTTTTTTATCATAATTATGGCATTTTCTGTTTTTTAATAAATATTTTGTTGGGCTATAAAACACTTGGAGAAGAATCATGTGAGTAAAGATAATCACTATTATTATATTTTGCAAAAATTATAGTACAATTCTCGTGGGCCTATTCTGTACGATATACCCTAGTACGGCAACCCGAGCAGTAATGGGTTGACATCGTTATCAATTTACATATTCGTACAATGGTCACCGTATTTTTTATTAATATTTCTTTAACTTAAATGTAATGTTACTATGATCAGTATAAAAAAAATGATCTGCCCAATTTTACTTGCGCTACAGGGAATGTATTATTTAACAGTGATTTTATGGTTGTGCAAATATTTTAAATATCCCATGTGAGGTTTTCTTTTTTTTTTTTTTGCTCCTATCTGTCTGCCTCATTGCTGTACGTTATTAGTTTAACTTATTTTTTGGTGACCCAGCTCACTTTGCCAAATGAGACAACCCTGGTTTCTTGAGTTCTCATCTGGTTAAAGAAATCATCTTTAACTCGACCGATACAATACAATAATAATGATGATATTAAACAGGCGGGTCATTCTCGTAGACGTATCGATTTGCTCTGCCGCATCCGAAATTCCGGGCTCCCGTCTTGCCGCTTGCGGTAGAGGGACATGAAAGGGGTTTTCATCTGCAGCAAATTCGACGGTCTCGGCACGGGCCCCTGATGATCGTGAAAAATTCCCACGGCAAACCTTGGTAATTGCGCCCACTTTGCTTGTAGCCAGCGCCGAGGTTCAATTGAACCGGTGACTGACATGGAGCAAATTGCAACATTCGTCTCCCCAGCTAAAAGACCTTGTGTCTTGTGGTGGGTAAGCGAGGCCTGTGGAGAGCCTCCCCCAAGTGTATGTGAAGCTTGCAGTGAGCGCACGTGTGTAAGCTTGCAGTGCATCCATCTTTCCTGGTCTCTTATAATTTGAGGCAAAGCTGTCTTGCAGTCCGCAGAGGATCCGCAAATTGAGTAATGATGCGTTTCTGCATTCAGGATGTGGCCGATTGGGCTATAATTAGTGAAAAACGCACATTAATTTCTTCCTACTGTTGGCAGAGTCACAAGATTGCTGATTTTATTTTTGCAGAAAATGTTCGCGGAAAAATGCGCAACTTAGTTCGAATAAAGGAGCATAGCAAACGGAAGCGTAACAAAGTCAACAGTGCTTTTGGATAAAATGTGTAGTTGCATACCGTTCTTGGACTTTTTGTCTGAACGTTAATTAACTTCAAGGCTCGTCAATCATTAGATAACCGCTTTTCACACTTCTTCTTTTCCCCAATTTTTATCCTAATTGTGCTATTGGCAGCAAAGTAATGAGAAGAAATTATCAATCGGATGTCTCGCAGAGAACTGCAACCTTTTCATGTCCGAGAACATTCCACGGAAGTGAATATCGCAAAGCTATCTCAGAGATGCCCTTTTAAGTGACCTCTGCTCCACACAGGGGGGCAGCTCTTTCGCAGCTGCTCTGCCATATAAGAGTGTAATGTTTGCCACATGACAAACTCATATTTAAATTATCGGAGCTAGAGATTTGGCCAATTAAATCTATAACTAAATGTAACATTGTTTCCTAAGTGCACTCACTGGTTGACCGGGCTGAGATCATAATCTCGCTAAATTTGAGAAACCCATTTTAATCTCAGGCGGTTTTCCTAGATTTGAATCCAGGATCTCATTAATGCCAGCTCAGCGGTTTGGCCAGCCATTTAGTTCTTGAAAGTCTAAGCCAATAATTGCACTGTGCCACCACCGCCATAGTCTTTGTTTCTTTTCGTTATTTTTTCTGGTTAACAAAGCGCCCTCTCGCGAATTTCTTCCCTTGCAGAGTATGACGCGTACAAGCTCGCGCGCGTGGTGTGCAACTGCGTGCGGGAGGTGTGCGAAGCCTGGCTGGACGACCTCCCACCATTGCGCACATCGGCACGCCATTTCCAAACGTCACTGCACGCCGTCAAGAACAGCCGGCGCAAGATGGAAGACCGGCACGTCGTGCTGCCCGACTTGAATGCCCTGTTGGGCCTGGAAGTGAGTTTTCTCCATCGTCTACGTTAGCTGCCTCGTGTGGTTTGTGCCATTCGGATTGATTCTTGGCATGGCATTGGAAAGGCCTTCATCCACCAGTCGATTGGTCAAGGGCTGAACATTGTTTATCAATTGGCTTAAAACTGTTACTGACATAATGGAGAATTTGGCTGTTAAATTTTTTTTTAATTCTCTTGATGTTGCAAAAAATCAGTGTGGAATACACGATGAAGAAAAAATATTGAAAGTGGTTGAGCAATAAGTGATCAAAGTGGCATTACCGATCTGGCTTGCCAATGGTTAATATTTTAGTTTCTCAATAATGGCCGTTTTTATTACTTAATAGGCTCAAATAAATTAAGCCACGCCAATGCAGTCTTCATGTATGTGCTAATCATGCATTTGAGATGCAAATCACTGGCTTCTTTAATATTTTATGCCAATGTAAACACGCCCAATTTGGTTGTTTCCCAGATATAAACATACATTTGTAAACATAAAGAATATTGCGTAATTAGCTTTATTAAGAGGCTTTGAAGGTAATTCTCAAAGTACTTGACATGTTCAGCAATCCAAATTTACGTCGGTACACTGCAGCTCAGCTCTGGATAGATATTCAATGGCTATCGCAATGATTCGCACTAATAATATAACGAATGACGAGTTATCGTCATTCATTGGTTCGGATTCGAATCAAAAATCGATTTTTTTAAAATGTCGGTCCTGTTTGTACTACAGTTTTCATATGTGCCGTTAACCTACATCTAAAATTTGCTGTTCATATTTGGGGGTTGTTTTATCATTCTTCATGATGGTCGGTGCATGTTTGTGAATTTTGGAGGGGCCTCGTAATGGTTCATAAATTACAACATGTATCACAATTCTTATTGTCAATCCGCTGCTGGAAGCCTCTCCCCGTACCCTGTCGGTCATGGCCATTTCATTGACCATATTTCACCCACGCTCGTCAGTGCGGGTTGGACCTTCTTCTTTCGCACCGTACTTGGCCGACCGTGCTAAACTAAAGAATGGCCGAGTTAACTAATAGCTTGTTCAGACATCACTTGCTGCGCAGGGCTATGGCCGGGATTTTCAAATCGGGCATCGTGTGAATTGTATAAACAATCCGTTCTCGCACGTGCCATGCACCGAGTGTCTCGTGAGCCTCGGGGGGATGTCGTTGATGAGCCGCGTCGCGTCTGTGTTATTGCAACACGCTGCACCCGTGCCCCGGCCCGCCGCGCGTGCAGGACGCGGAGGAGCAGCAGCAGCAGCAGACGTACCTCGCCGTGTTTGACGGCCACGGCGGGGTGGAGGCGGCAGTGTACGCGGCCACGCACCTGCACGTGAACCTCTTGCAGCAGGAGATGCTGGCGCGGGACCCGGCTCGTGCTCTCCGGGAAGCCTTCAGCCTCACCGACCGCAACTTTGTGCAGAAGGCCGTCCGAGAGGTAACCGCCACCCGCCGCCACCGGTGTCGCGCGACCAACGGTGGCCCGATGCTTGTTAAACGTCCGTTCGCATTTGAGCCTGACGGATTGGGTCACTGTCGGGAATCTCGGATGCAGCTCTGTAGTATTTTTTTTCCGTGGGCCGTTGACCTACACGAAACGTTGTGCCGCTGCGTGATTCCTCGTCCCGTGAACGCCATTGGGATGAAACCGTGGATTTCTTTTGCGTGGCGCCCAGAACCTGCGCAGCGGCACGACGGGCGTGGTGGCGCTGGTGCGCGGGGACATGCTGCACGTGGCGTGGCTCGGGGACTCGCAAGCCCTGCTTGTCAGGGACGGCTGCCCCGTCGAGATCATGACTCCGCACAAGCCCGAGCGAGAGGTGACACCGCTCAACCGACATCGTCAAGTTTCGCGTTGTGCATTCGCTCTGCTGACGGTCTGCCGGCACGGCGTAGTCTCTTTCGGCGGTTGACCTCCGAACTCGGCCGCACGTCTGATTGTGCAAAAAGGGAAATGCGACCACATCACACCGACCATTCGTGATGTCCTTCACTGGCTGCCCAATTAAACAAAAGATTTGATTACAAGCTGTGCACATTCGTATACGTGTGTCGACATCAATTTGGTCCATGCTATCTGATGGACGTGTGTGTGCCGGTACACATGCACAAACCCACACGTGTGTGCCAGTATACACACACACAAACCCACACGTGTGTGCCAGTACACACACACACAAACCCACACGTGTGTGCCAGTACACACACACACAAACCCACACGTGTGTGCCAGTACACACACACACAAACCCACACGTGTGTGCCAGTACACACACACACAAACCCACACGTGTGTGCCAGTACACACACACAGACCCACACGTGTGTGCCAGTACACACACACACACACAGACCCACACGTGTGTGCCAGTACACACACACACACAAACCCACACGTGTGTGCCAGTACACACACACACAAACCCACATGTGTGTGCCAGTACACACACACACACAAACCCACACGTGTGTGCCAGTACACACACACACACAAACCCACACGTGTGTGCCAGTACACACACACACACAAACCCACACGTGTGTGCCAGTACACACACACAGACCCAAACCCACACGTGTGTGCCAGTACACACACACAAACACACACACAAACCCACACGTGTGTGCCAGTACACACACACAAACCCACACGTGTGTGCCGGTACACACACACACACACAGACCCACACGTGTGTGCCGGTACACACACACAGACCCACACGTGTGTGCCGGTACACACACACACACAGACCCACACGTGTGTGCCGGTACACACACACACACAGACCCACACGTGTGTGCCGGTACACACACACACAAACCCACACGTGTGTGCCGGTACACACACACACACACAGACCCACACGTGTGTGCCAGTACACACACACACACAGACCCACACGTGTGTGCCGGTACACACACACAGACCCACACGTGTGTGCCAGTACACACACACAAACCCACACGTGTGTGCCGGTACACACACACACACAGACCCACACGTGTGTGCCGGTACACACACACACACAAACCCACACGTGTGTGCCGGGTATAATCCATTGTTAATCGTCGCCATCTTCGTTCAGCAGCTCTTTTGACCCTGATCGTTTCCGCACACTCGGGACAGCGAGATTTGGCCTTGGCAGCTTCGTGGTCAGCGGTCCCATCCGTCTGGAACTCGTCTATCCATCCACTCGCCCACTCGCCCACTCAGGAGTCCGTAGGCTTGGTATCCGCTGCTGTTGCACGATGTTCGAGACTTCACAGACGCTTAGCCGGTTCAGTAGAAAATGCGAGGCAGAACTGTTCAGTAGAGCTCACAATGTATGAATATTTGGTCACTTGTGATAACCTAGGTTAGAAGAGTTGCGTGTTTATAAATGTGCTTCCTCTGCTCGGTGGGTGGTGACCATGCATCTAACAATGCATCAATTGGCACGTGTTTAAAAAATATATGTTATTATTTAGAACCCGATTCGCCACGACGGTTCGTTATGCATATTGTACAACCCTGCTCTGAAAGGAAAACGTCTACCGTTGAGGATAAAAGTTTTGAATCGACGAGTTACTTGCCGTCTGGGATGCAGTTTTTGGTGCACCGTCAGCATTTAACAGCGCGCAATGGAAGGCTGCCAGCCTTTGTTTTTGCTAACTAAACAGCCCTTATTTATATTGGCATTTAGTGTAACAGGGCTAATGTTACCACTCAAGCCCGCCACCCCCTCTTCATCTGCTGCCACCCATATCCTGTCTACTCCGGACCTCAGCTCGATTACCAGCCTACGCAAGCACTGTACACACGTGCTTGTGCATGACTTGCGTACGCGCTCACGGCGTACTCTGCTTACATCACCGCGTTTTGCTTCGAGTGCCCTTTTTTAATATTCATCACCGATAGCGAGTTCCAGGCCTGCTGGCCTGCAACGCAAGGCGGCCAGTGACTAAGAACACTCATGATAATCTATCCTCCTCATCGGCCATGATCAATCCACTGCTTGGCGATGGTCTTCCCCAGGTGTCGCCATCTCTCATGTTCCCAGCATCTGGACATGAGCTGATTGCAACGCTCTGTCAACGATGGTATAAAGGATAAGAGTTTCCGAGCGTAAAATTGAGCAAGGTTATAGGAAAGGGACGATGGTTCTAAGGTTAGGCCGCTCTCTAGCAATGAAGGAACAAGAGATGTATTCACAATCTATCGTTTGAGCATCGTAGAGTCGAGAGGAATCGGTTTGATAGCACGAGTCTTTGACATTACCACATCACCAGAGGCATGAAATTTGAGAATAATATTTGTAGTTGTGGTAGTGGCTGTGAAAGCGCGACACGGAAGCAACTGAACAACAGTGCAATGAATCGGTGAACCCGTGCGCTAAAACTATGTGAAGCAATGCACTTTGGATCCCTTCGAGGGAAAGGCTTAATTTAGTTTATTTAGTACTCGCGAGAAGCTTGACACGCCTCCCAGCAGAGCGTTCATGTGGGCGAGTCTGTTAGCGAGTCGATCCCACTGACAGATTGGGTCTGCATCGATTCACGATGGCCTGGCGTATGGCCTCGCCCCAAGAAGAACATTGACCCTGGTAACCGTTGTAGTAGCCACAAAAGAGTGACCTTGAGGTAACAGAACGATAGTGAGAGACTGGAGTTTACGAGAACGATGACCCTGATTGCAGTGGGTAGGAACCATGGAAGTGACAGAATTGGAATGAGAGATGGGGGGGATGGCTATGAACACTCGCAATGAAGCTATGAAACCATTGACTTTGTATCCGCCTACAGGTAGATTCTATTTTTGTTTGTTAGCACCCACAGTGAACTGGACACACCACCAGCGGAGCATTCCTGCGGATCAGTCCGTCCATTCGCTTGGGGCGGCTGGGATCGGTTGCGTTTGATCCGGGGTTGTGACCTCTTGCGCACGGTGTTGTCGCAGGTCTCACCGCCGTGTGGGGGTTTGCCCCATTTGTGGTTTGTGTGCAGGACGAGAAGAAGCGAATTGAAGCGCTAGGAGGGTGCGTGGTGTGGTTCGGGGCCTGGCGAGTCAATGGCACCCTCTCTGTGTCCAGGGCTATCGGTGAGTTCGGCGTTGGCTCCCGCACGGAGACACCAAACAGAAATGTTTCACTGGCAGATACATAAACAAATACTAAGTCACTATGCGACCTCCTTTACCAGTGGCAAAATATACTAATAGGTTTTTACCCTTTTAACTGGTACAAAAACTGACACCTTTATACAAGGCATCATGTTTGCAATAACCACAACACAAGCAGTCAAAATGCAAACAAAAATAAACATTTTGACTGCTTGTGTTGTGGTTATTGCAAACATGATGCCTTGTATAAAGGTGTCAGTTTTTGTACCAGTTGAAAGGGTAAAAACCTATTACTAAATACTAAGTCTGCAATGATGCATCGATGGAAAAATAGATTCCGATGCTCTCACTATACCTGCATCGAATTGTGTGTTCGTGATTCGCGTTTCTTTTCAATTTGCATCTGTCGTGTGTGGGAGCGGTGGCGCAGTGGGTCGCGCACTGCCGTGGCTAACGTTAACCGGTCCACGGCCCTCCTTTAACAACCTGTTTCGGTGAAGTATGGTCAAACAACCCCTGTGACCAACAGGGCATGGAGAGGCCTTAATCCAAGGTTGATCAACCAAAGGGGTGGTTGTTATCATCATCATCATCATCATATTTTTTGCTAGATACTAATAGGCCTGCGCTAAGCATCTAATATTAAAACAAAGTACATGAAACAAACATGATTACATTTGGGGGAAAGAATTTCTCAATCGATTACTGCCAGCGTTCCAAATAAAATGATCAATTGGCACGTGAAAAACACGTGCGAAACGACGTTCGACTCAAAATAACGGCGGTGCAACACAAACATCACAAAGAAACCCTCAAGTAATTCTACCTGTGGGCGCGTCTCCACCTCCATGCGCAGGCGACGCGGACTACAAGCCGTACATCTGCGGCGACGCCGAGAGTGCGTCGGTGCGTCTCGACGGCACGGAGGACTACCTGCTACTCGCGTGCGACGGCTTCTTCGACACGGTGCGGCCCGACGAGGCCGTCGCCGTGGCCGCCGCTCACCTGCGCAAGAGCCGGGATGCCGGCACGGCGGAGGACGAAGGCTGCCGGCCCGCCGGCCTGGCGCAGCGTCTTGTCACGGCCGCTCGTGACGCCGGCTCCGGCGACAACATCACCGTCATCGTGCTCTTCCTACGCGACCCCGGCACCGTCGTGGTGGACGCGGCGGGCCCGGGCCACTCCGACGGAGCGAAGCCGTGCCGTGGTGGCAGCGGCAGCGGTGAAGAGGAGGAGGAGGAGATGGTGAAGGAACCGAGCGAGGCGGAGAAAGGGGATGGTTGCCCGCGAGGCGCGGAGAACCGCTGAGTCCGAGCGGGGGGGCAGCGGTGGCGGCCCAGGTCCGCTTGGCTCCTGCGAGTCAAAGCCCGAGGGCACAAGCGAGCTCGGGTCGTGGGGATGAATCGTAAGCACTACCCCAGGCTCGCCCCCATTTTTTTTCCTTTTCTTTTTTACGGCAGGGCAATAAACACCAGCAGTATGAGCCGCAAAGTACCCCGTGCGCAGCGGAGAAGATAACTTGGAGAGTAGTGTTGTGTGTGTAATAATGGTGGGTGTTTTGGGGACAGGCCAACTAAAACAAAAATGTTGGGATGCAATTCGGGCATCTTTGTCTGCAGTGACTAACACTAAGAAGAGCATCGTTTCTGCTGGTAGTTTTATTATTTTCTTGGTTTTCATCGTTAAGCGTAAGGTTTTAGTTAAGTGTTTTTTTTCCCCCCGTAAATTGAGTGTAATGCACTTACGGCGTCAAGCAAAATCATTTGTGCCTTTTTTTGCAAATAACCGACCATATCACCTCTTCGTTAAGTTTTGCAGTCGCCCAATGAAATGGGCAGTTGCCTTCTTATTCCCCAGGCAAGTGGGCCACCTTGAAAGATGACCACGGACAAGAAGGGTAACTGCGGCGTTCGACTTCACGGTGGTGACAGAAATCGTTTTCCGAGGGTGCAGCTTTGAAACGGTTTTGGGGATGGGGAGCGCAGGTGCTTGCTGGTCGAGAATCGAGTTGGAATAGCCTTCTAGATTTTTCTGATCAGTCCCCCACCCCCCCACCGCGTTCAGCTTGTACGTACGTACGTACGTCAAACATCTTGCGAGCACCATACATAGCCAACGGTGCTAATCGGAGGTTAACCTGCACTCTGCGCATTCGATGAAACAATTGAGGGGGTTCATCTTCTTGGTTCTTTCGGTAAAGTCACGTAGTAGGGAAGTAATAAAATAATAAAAATAAAACAATTCTCACGACGTTTCGGCCACAACGCCAGCAGCCGTCCTCAGGTGAAGAACAGGTCTGTCGATAAGACAGCGTCTGAATGACTCTGTCTTCTTGCGTTGTGGCCAAAACGTCGTGAGAATTGTTTAATTATGTTTTATTTTTATTATTTTATTACTTCCCTACTACGTGACTTTACCGAAAGAACCAAGAAGATGAATCCCTGCAGTCACGAAAGCTTTAAATCGAAATTGAGGGGGTGTGTGGGGGATCGACTCGCCGGTTAGTAACGTGTCCAGTTTATCAAGGCCTGCACAGGGAGTCTCGCACTTAACGTTTATCGGTGCCGGTGGCAGTTTTCGTAAGTTTCTGTAAAGCTGTCCGTTGGAAATACTCACGCTTTCATTTGCCAAAAGTGTGCGGAGGAAATGCGGTGAGCCACTTTAAAGGAATTGTTGTGAGCAGCAGCACGACTTCGGGTCTCTGTAGAAATAATTTGTGGCCCACTTGGGAATGGGGAAAACGAGCACTTGAGATGGCCTTCCTGTGCAATTACAGCGCTGCGAGAGTTAACGGCAGGACTTTCGATTGGTCAGTTTTCAGTACACGTTGCGAGCTTGGCGCGGTTGCAAACGGAGCACTTAAATGAATTTATAATTGCCCTTCTCAGTTTTGGGGGTGGGGTGGGGTGGGAATTAAAATAATAATTAAGTCTCTATTGATGTACGGTGTGAACATTTTAACTTGGAGTCTCCGATAGGCTTTACAAATTTTTATTCAAATCACGTGATGCGTGACCGGCGGTGGATAATAATAATAATGTGACGACTTGCCAAGGAAAGCCCAAGTCCTTCAAGCAATATTCATTTTCAAGAGAGGACCCTGCTTAGGGACGTTAGACTGTACTTCTCGAGTATTTTTGTTTTGTGCGCACGTGGGAGGGAAACCATTGTGCCCGGAGAACACCCACCCATGCGTGGCGATAACTCGCCCTACCCCCCTTCCCCCGCACAGTTAGGTGAGCAACCTACTTGCTCTACTGCCGCGCTGCCTGTCTATGCGATCCGTAGACCTCCGACGCCTTGCAGGCTGCATGTCGGCACGGCCCTACTTGACGCGAGCTTTGCGATCGGTCAGGACTTTTATTTTTTCTCATCGTTGATTTGTCTCAGGATGCAGAGTCGGGAGCAAATCCCACACTGCCGCTAACACCGCTATTGGCACGTCGCGTGGGACGGTGCAGTGTTTCGAGTCGCTCTCTACGATGCTCGCTCGTGAGAGTTATTTTGGAGTGATCGCGCACCTCCGTGCGACGCGAGGATTTTGGAATAAGTTGACGGCCCACGCCGTGCACGGCAAATCCTTTTCAAGTGCACGCGTGCACACACGCACACATGCGAGCACACACACGCGCACACACGCGTGCACACACGCAACACATGCACACACGCACAGACGCACACACGCACACGCGCACACACACGCGCTCTTGACTGCCATTAGCGGAAGTGTAACTACAATCGTCGGACGTGCACTCAGGCTCTCTCTGGGGATAGCACAATCGAGCCATCTCTTTAGTCGATGACTATTACTACTTCTGCTGGTACAGGTCTCCAGTCTTGGGGATGGTACTAGGATGTCAAATTGGGAGTCCAGACGTAGATATACATTCAACTGTTAAGCTGTCGCACATGTCGCCAGCACGGTGATGTGTGTGTGTGTGTACGTACGGCCGTTTTTGCCCCATTACCAACTCTAACCAGCTTTCCTGGACCCCCCCCAAATAAATCGATGACATCTACTAGTGCCACCCCTGACACTTAAAAGGTGCAATAAGTGATTTGCAGAACACAGAACAGTTATCTGTCCTTCCATTCGGTGGCATCGAGGCACGACTGCCATTTCTCTTTAAAGCATGACACCTCGTCCCCGTTATTGACTTGAAAGCTTGAAGTCACACACGGTATATTTCTTTTTTTTATGCGAGGGTAAACTTGAATATAATAGATGTAGATGACGTATCATTAGACAGCTGGGTGGATGGCTAGCCATGCAGGTCGTTGGTAAACCTACAAATGCAATGTTATGTAGTTGGCTGGCAGGACCGACGGATGTACTTTCGTGGCTTCAGGTCACACTACTGCCTTTACTTTTCATCGAAGCTGAAGAAAATATTTCTCGCTTCGCTGCTGACGGCTGCACGCTCGTCAGAGTGTTAACTCTTTGTAAACAAACGTTGGGGATTTTTTTTTCCGTCGGTGTCCGTCTTGGGCTGTCGCCGACTTTAAGGCGAGTTGAACGCAAGATGCCACGTCACTTATTGCGCCTTTCTAAGAAAAAAAAACGACTTTCCTTCATAAAACAAACCAAAGTTAAGAACAAAAAAGTTTTTCGGTGAATGTTTTCAGCAATGCATTAGAGGGTATACTTTATATTTTAGGAAGAATGTAGCAGAGCACATCTCTGCTACATTTTGGCAATACCGTGGATGACTTAGGTAGGTAGGGTGGAGCCGCTCTGTAAATATCTGCGTATTTTGAAAAAAAAAAGTGGCATTATTATCACCATGACGATGTAAACCTTGCCCGACTTTGCCAATTCACACGAATCAACGGAACTGCTTGCAGATTTAATGAGCAAGGGGGGAGCGTGGTTCTCGAAGTGCGTTTAGTTTTTTGCAGATTTTGCATTGTGCAGGAATAATAATGTTTTTACCTGCCACGTTACAAGGGCTTAGTTGTCGAGTTGGGTTTAATGGGCTTACAGAAACATGACAAACTGAAATTGCCCTCCTACTTTTGTGTCGGGGTGAAAGTGAGTGTTTTGTAAACAAGTGCAGCTACAGATATTAAAGTGAGTTGGTGTAAAATGGTGTACATAAGACAACTGCGGTGTGCAGACCCACACAGCAGTGTCAGTTTGTTAACCAAAATAACTTGTCTTGTTAGGTCGGGTGTGGCGGATAGAAGGGAGAGGAGAGGGGATGCGTGTGGATGTTAACATTTAATTGCATGCTTTCTGACTATATATGAGCGCCACCGTAGCGAGATGTTAACTACCTCGCCTGGTATACAGGAGGTCGTAGGTTCGATCTCAACCCTGACGCCTGCTGTATATTTGGAGTTTGCATGTTCTCCCTGTGGTCGTGTGGATTTTTCTCCGGGTCTTCCGGTTTATTTTTCCTCCACATTTAGAAACATGCGTTTTGAGTATTTGGCTGCAATAAATTCCCATATAAAAAGCCACTTCATTGGGCTATCGTTTGTGGTCAGGTCGCTTTGGAAAGAGCTATCCAGCTCCTCCGGTGGCCTTACCTGGTAAAATAAAAAATAGTAAAAAAAAAAATTCACATTTGATTGTTTGCATCTCAAAAGGGAGCCTTCTGTTACAGCAGTGTGCAGGCTGTGGTATTGATGTCCGCGATCGCTGCTGGCTTCGCGCAATAGATTCGTTCTTATTACGACTGTTTTTTTTGCCATTTGTTAAAATTTACATACCGTTGTCTTATTATGCTACGCAGTATTTTCGTGTGTTTATTTAAGGTTGAAAGTTTCATTTCGAATTTCAAAAGTCGGGAGAATTTTTTGTCTGTTTCACGCAAACCCCTCTGTGGTAAGAATTGGGGTCTCTTTTGATGAGCTGTCCCCCCTGGTGTTTGCACGTGGGGCCCACCTTTCAGGAACTATGGTGCTTCGGTTTCAGTGTTACGCTCTCTTGCTTCGGCGAACATCTTGCACGGATTACCTTCTATAGACGTCTATCGCAGGACACATTGAGCCGCTGAAGCCGGGAGTTCATTCGAGTAACGAGTGTGTACCGCATTCAAGGTTTCAGGGCGTGTAAGATGTGTAACGCGTGCAAGGTTTATTGTTACCCAATACGCTGCGTGTCCACCTGTGCCTTGGGCAAGACGGCAAAATGACCTTATCTTGCCTAAAATGACAACATCGCCTGGGTCCTTGTTTGTGCTTGATCGGCGTCTTAACGAGTGTGTATAATCCCGTGCTGCCCGTCGCCGTGTGTCGACGGTCTGCGCTTCTTCGTAATTGAGGCACCAACATCCCAACGTGGCCACCCTAGTGGGGTTGGAGGCGTTCTGTGCCCAGTTTTTGTCGTCCATGCACTTCACCCTCGCCGCGTGGATTAAATTGTCGGGAATGAATTGCCCTCCCAGTGTCTCTGCACCCCTCCTCCCCCCCCCCCCCAATAATATGGCCATAATCGTTTTTGTTGCTGTTGGAGGTGGGGTTTTTTGTCATCTCCTTGAATAAACTTGAATTTTGATGTGCAAATTAACTGGGGAGAAGAATACAAGTTTAATGAAATTATTGGTTGTGGTTTCTTATCCCCCGATTTGTATAATTCGGCCTCAAATGTGAAACTATCTTGTGCCGAGGTTGTGACAACGCCATGAGAACATTCACGTGCCACCACGTCTGCAGACTCGAACCTCGTCTTGAAATCCAACCCAGCATTTACTCCTCGCCCGCTTGTGAATGCCAGAGTAGTAAACGTGTTCTCATCTTGCGAGGGTTTAATCCGTGCGTTTTCTATTGGCCATATAGACAATTTAAATGATCTTAATTTTGACTGCCAACTATAATTTGGAGTCGTTTTGCCCGTAGAGCTGTACCACTGAATAATTCTCTAGCTCAATAGTCCATACAACTTCTATATGTACATAAAGCACAACACTAAGCTTATATTGCATAACCTTTATCATTTCCCTTGGATATATGATTTTTTTTATACTTGATGTTCATTACAATGAAGCTTTTGGGGTTGGAATTTTTGTGTGTTAAATAGCAAACTATTATACCGATTTAGAACGGGAAAGTTTGGTTTAAAATGTACCCACTGTGAGGTCTGTTTCTGAAAGTGGCCAAATGATGCTTGTGACTGCTTGCTTGTTTTTGTGTACTAGTAAGAATAATAGGGCATGGTGCATGTTGGCTTTTTTGGGGAGAGTTTGACAATTATCAATATGCTATAGTACATTAGTGGCAGCGGGTGTTTAATAAAAAAAAACAAGCTTATTTATGTTGAATTATTTATTTACCAGAAAACATAAACAAGCCTAAATTTCAAGTGCTGTCCTTTCTGTAGTCGTGTCGGTCATGGGGTTACTGTTTTTCCTATTTGTATTTTTCTAGTGGGTCACTCACTGTACTCCTTGAAACGAGTCCTCCTTAACACCTCTATTGGTCTGAGCTTCAGTTCTTCACAGTATTACCTTCAATTCCTACAAATAAACATGATGTATATGAAACTTGGGAGCCGCCTTGTCGTGTCCTCCCTGCGTGTCTGTCGCTCGTGTCCGTGCCCCCACTCCTGTCTTGCGTGTGATTGTAATTCTCCCCCCCCCCCCCCCAATATCCTTTGACGAGGATCTGTGCGGCAGGGTTATTGACTGACGTTGACCTTCCGCAACCATGACCGGTGGACGCGGCGGCATGCCGTGAAGAGGGTGTTCGTGGGTTGTCGTGTTTACTCGGTGTGCTGGCCGCTGCACGCGAGGCCGGTATCCGAAGGCTTAACTTTCGTGACTGCAGGAATGAATATTCTTGGTTATTTCGGTAAAGTCACGTAGATATAAAATAAAAGATAACAAAATTGAAAATAAATTGAAAAATAAAGCAAAAAACCCACGACGTTTCGATCGCAACACAAGCGATCTTGATGAAGACCGCTTGTTATTTTCAATTTTATTAAATTTTATTATCTTTTATTTTCTATCTACGTGACTTTACCGAAAGAACCAAGAATATGAATCCGAAGGCTAAGCGATGGTAGATGTGTCCCCCACGCCCAGGGTTAATTTCGAGTTTGGACAGCGGGGCAGTGAGCGATGTAGTTGCCGCGGTGTGCAGGGACTCTTGAACTGCCCCTGGGCCCAGGCGCCAGGCTACGAAGAGAGGAGGTTGGAACGACATTGGGGCCCCGTATCAGGATCCGGGAAGCAAACTCGTGTCAACTGGGTTTATAGAACAATGTGTTAACTAGTGGGCCACCGTTCCACCCTGAAGAAATATTGACCACAAACGCTTCTCGGTTCGTTAAAGTGGCAATTCCGTTCAATCAGGGGGTGTGGAATACGGAATACCGCAGTCTGGTTATGACCCAGGACTTTTTTTTCATGGGGTCTACGCCCACGAGACCGGCCACTCAAAACCGGCCCGTAAACGATCTGTCGAACCAAGCATCTGAGCTGGTCCAACGGGGTACTAGAATACTCGCAGGAAACATTTTAGTCCTGGCAACACTTCTAAAATGCGCTCGGGTCAATTCTCCTGTTGATTGTGAGGGTGTGTGGTGGGGTAAAGTGTGGGTACTCCCACCTTCGCAGTTACCCTGAAGTGGAGCTCTATCCAGTGGAGGCCCTTCTGCTAGCATTGGTGTAAAGCGAGTAATTGCAGGGCTGCACCTTTACCAATCGCTTCTGTTACTGAATGCTGTCTGGCAGTGGCAAATGTGACTTATGTGTGTGTTAATGTGGCCTGGCAACGGCATTTGAAATTCATATTTGGGCCTCATCCCTGCGTTTGTGAATAAAACAAACATGTGCTGTTCTTTTTATTCCCCATTCTGTGCAAAAGCACTGATTTATCATCGAAAATGTTTTTTTAATAGGAAAAGCATATTGCGGTAGCAAATTTTCCTATGAAGCGACCCAAAGGGAGACCGGGGCAGGAGAGTTCGTTTGGCTCAAACGTGTAAAAAAACAGAATGGATGTCCCTTGTGAAAAAACACACGAGTCTTGGGACGGGGGGGCGGGGGGGGCAAGCCACTGCCCACCAACTACGGGTCCGTGTGGTATGGCAACGGCTTGCGGAGGCCACGATTCCGAGGCAGATGAGCCCATGGCTAAAACGATGCCGATATTGATGATTCCATTAACTTTCCATCCCATTTTTTTTTTACTTTAACAAATACGCAACAACATTTCGAGCTGGGAAAGCGAAAAGGACATCTAAAGCGAGTGACCTTGTGAGCACTTTGTTGAACGGGGGCATTTGGCTCGGTACCGAATCTTGTCGGCGGAGGGCGCAGCGTGCCGCGGGTTATTCCAGCCACCACGCAGACCCCCAAAGCGCGATGACCAGTAGAGGGGGCAGCAGTGCAGCTAAAAGCCATTGTTGTATTCTTACGCGTGGTCTATGACCCTCTCAAGCACTCGCTTTCTGTAACCCGCACTGACCAGCGTGGTGAAGCAAGGCCGTAGCCATGGAGTCAACATTGGGGGGGAACAAATCTTCCAGGGGGTCTGGGGGTTTCCTCCCCAGAAAAAAATATATAAATTTGAAAACGAATTTCCTGCCTAAAATATTTAAAAAATCACTAACACCTCGGATGGATTTTTTATTTTATTTTTTTAAATAATGTCTAATAGTGTATTGTATTTATTACATTGCTCTGTTTTCTTTTTTTACCTTGTTTCATTGTATGTAATGGCAGAGATTAGGGATTAATAAAGTACAACAATGACCACAATCATATTAAACAGAAATCTATGTTATAGCAATATATTGGGGGGGGGGGGGACATTTTCAGCATTTTTGAATATTGGGGGGGGGGGTCCCCCAATATATATTATAATTACGGCCTTGTGGTGAAGTATGGGCAAACAACCCTCGCCAGCTTCAATGTGTGCGTGGAGGAACAATCACACAAGGGGTCGCATAAACTCGGAGCCCAGCCGGCAAGCAAACTGCCACTGCTCTCTGACATGCCGTGGCGTGTATCGGTCCTTCACTAAGAGGATGCAACACGCGCTGGCTAGAAAGTGCGCAAGGAAGCATTGAAGGAGAGATGCACGCTGGAAATGCAACCATCTCGTGTGTGTGTGTGGGGGTGCTGTGGAGTCGTGGTTAGCACGCTGCGCTGACGAACCCGGTGACCCAGGTTCGATTCCCACTCACGGTTATCTAAAACGGTTCTGGGCCTCATCCAGGTCGACTCGGCCTCAAATGAGTACCTGGTCTGGTGTGTGTAGAAACATCTCTACTGGGTAGACAAAGGCGTCCGGGCGTGTATGGTGTTGTGGCCCACCCACTCCATCGTGTACCGTACCGACCTTCATAGGTGCTCGCAAACAGCACTTGCTCCAACAGTCTGTTCAGGCTACACGGGAGATCTTTGCCTTCGTTGTTGCAGTGGCGAATGGCGACTGTTGTCGGTGCTGTTGCCTCGCAGGACCATGGGATTGTATTGTATTGAAGAACTTGCATCTTGGAATCTCTGCCTCACTTGATACAGCAAATCTAGCTGTGACGGTCCCACCTGATGACGGAGACTTGTGTTGCCTCCGAAACGTCGTGATTTTTATTATTTTATTTTATCTTCTTGGTTCTTTCGGTAAAGTCACGTAGAAGGGAAGTAATACAATAATAAAAAATAAAACATAAAATCATTCTCACGACGTTTCGGCCACAACGCAAGTAGCGTTGTGTTTTATTTTATTATTATTGTATTATTACTTCCCTTCTACGTGACTTTACCGAAAGAACCAAGAAGATGAATCCCTGCAGTCACGAAAGCTTTAAATCGAAATTTATTTTCTTTTATTCCTAGTATTACTTTTAGTAATTTTTTATTTTTTTACCTACGTGACTTTACCGAAAAAAAGAGTATGAGTACCATGGGATTAGTGGCACACAGCTGGGAGATGCCTTCATCCAGCAGTGGATTAATCATGGCCTCTGCTGCTGCTGCTATCGTCATTGGTAGCTGCAGCAGCAGCAGCAGCAGAGGGCGCGCTCGCCCAGTTTATTTACAGCCCAGACCCCCCGACCCCGACCACGCGGTCTCCACGTGCCGCCACAAAGACAAAGGTCCTCCGTACAGCACCACCGGCTCGCGGGGCGAGGAGGAGTAGGAGGAGGTGGGGGCGAGGAGTGCGTGGCACGCGGGGGGAGCGGAGGGGGGCCTCGTGGTTCCGTGCGCTGCGCTCCTCCTGCGGACGCGGAGTTGCGAATTCGATTTACAGCCGGATGCTCACATTATAAAGTGGCGTTCATCTGAATCGGTTCTGGGTCTCTCCACCCCCCTCACACCCCTCCCTCGTAGGTCGACTCAGCCTTAAATGAGGCCCATCACCACATGAATAACCTCTTGTTGTAACAGCTCTCTCGCTGGCTCAGCAGTTGCACTGCTGGATTATTTTATTCCGCCTCAGGACGACCGCTTGTGTTGCGCTCGAAACGTCGTGATGTATTATTTGTTGTTTTATTTTGTAATTTTTCTGCCTACGTGACTTTACCGAAAGATACTCTTAGGTTTTTTCGGTAAAGTCACGTAGGTAAAAAAATAAAAATAAATAAAAATCTATAATTTACCGAAAGAACCAAAGAGTATGGATTCCTGCAGTCACGAAAGCTTAGCGTCAAGATTAAACGAGTAGCTGGTGCCTTTTGCGCTAAATGTTAACACCGGGGAGACAAAGGCGGCCGGGGTGGTGACAACCGACGACACCAGCACGCTCGTGCGCCGTGTTTGCCTTAATAGGTGCTCGCGAACAGCACAGCACAGCATAGGCTACACGGGTATCGTTTGCCTCTGTGCGAGGCCGAGGGGTGCACGCTGAGGTGTGGGGGGGGGAAATGCGTGTGGGGGGTGTGGGGAGGGGGCAATGCGTGTGGGGTGTGGGGGGGGGTGTGGGGAGGGGGCAATGCGTGTGTGTGTGGGGAGGGGGCAATGCGTGTGTGTGTGTGGGGAGGGGGCAATGCGTGTGTGTGTGGGGTGTGGGGGAAATGCGTGTGTGTGCGTGTGGGGAGGGGGAAATGCGTGTGTGTGGGGTGTGGGGGAAATGTGTGTGCGTGTGGGGAGGGGGCACTGTGTGTGTGTGTGGGGGCAATGTGTGTGTGGGGATGGGGGGTCAATGCGTGTGTGTGTGCGGGGAGGGGGAGGCAACTCCACCATTGAGCTGTCCATTCTCCAGAAACTCAAAACGGCGCCACTCACCGCCCCTCCTCCTCCTCCTCCACGCCATCCTCCCCCCCACACCACCCACTCATCTCCTCTTTCTCCTCATCCTCGTCACCCTCCTCCTCCATCCACCCACCCCCTCCTTCCTCACCATCCTTCTCCCCGACCCCCTCAACCCAACCATGCGTCCGTCCACGCCTCTTCTTCCCCCACCCACCCGCCCCCAATCTCCTCCTCTCGACCCTTCTGCACCCACCCATCCATCCCCTCCCCCTCCTTCCCAGCCTCCCCTCTCCCCCTTGTTACGTAACATTACGTGGCAAGCGGCGTCTCTCTCGAGAATCGTACACACGAAGTTGCATAATGAGAGTTGAAGTGGCAACAGTTTGTACTCGTTTTGAGTAGCTTGTCGAAAACGAGGCGGCAATTATGGCCACGCTGTGCTGATGATTCCTAACAATGGTGAGACACTGGTTAGAGAGCGTTAGTTTGTTTTTCTTTCCTCCAGCCCAAACGCGACTTTAGATACGGCCGCAATGTTGAAACTTGATCGTTTCGTCTTCTTGGTTCTTTCGGTAAAGTCACGTGGAAGGGAAATAATAAAGTAACAAAAATATCAAGTAATAAATGTTTTATTTTTATTATTTTATTATTTCCCTTCTACGTGACTTTACCGAAAGAACCAAGAAGATGAATCCCTGCAGTCACGAAAGCTTTAAATCGAGAATTATTTTATAATGTTTAATTTTTATTATTTTATTACTTCCCTTCTACGTGACTTTACCGAAAGAACCAAGAAGATGAATCCCTGCAGTCACGAAAGCTTTAAATCGAAATCTGATCGTTTCGGACGGGATTGTCGAACGATAACCAGTACATACTCCACTCGGAAGTGGGGGGCACTGCAGGCGGTCATGGACGCCAATTTGGTCTGCTCTTCCTGCGCCGAACAGATGTCTAGGAAGAGGTGTTGGAGTACCCCACGCCTGAACCTCACCACACGCGATCGACCGATGATGATGATGATGACTGCGGTGTTTACGCTGCTGCTGCTGGGCGGAGAGAGGCGTGGGGGGAGACGTCAGAAACTCGGCCCATTGTTTCAACGCGCCGCGCCGGAAAAAAAATTAGATTCAACAAGCGGAGATTCAACAACACACATCCAGGCTGAATTTCACTTTCCAAAAAAAATTTGTAAAAAAAACGTGAAATTATCAATTACGTGTGTTGCTGGACGTCTCTCAACATGGGTGGCGAACCGGTAACCGTTATTTACCTTAAACAAACAAAAATCGGTTGCCAGGAATGAAAAACATCGATTTTAACAACCCGATGCTCATGTCGAGATGTGTGCGTTACACCCGCAGGTTCGGAGTTATCGCGTGGAAAGCTATAAAGAAGGGTCGTTGCCCGAAACGTCGCATTTTATATATTCTCCTTTTTAAGGTAGTGTTATTGACGAATAGAGTGCTTTATGTTGGTGTTGTTACAATACGTACGGGTAGCACTTTCACGTGCACCATTCAGCCACTAGAGGCCGCTAAATTTGTCACGATGCTTATTTAAAAAAAATTAACCCGTTAAAACTAAATTTTTCACTATAAATCCTTAATATGCGTGGCGGCTAGAGTCCTCTCGTCCTCTGGCTTGAGATGGCTGCCACCATTAAGCAATTGGTAATTAAATATAATTGTTTTTTTTTAAGTGTAAAGTTATGGGAACAAATTTTTATCGAAAATAAATTGTCACGCACAACGAGTCTGTGTGCAAAATGTCAGCTCGATTGGATCACGGGAAGTGGGTTAAAAAACGACCGAAAGATTTGCACGGTCGTAAGCAAGCAAGCACGCACGCAAGCACGCAAGCAAGCAAGCAAGCGAACTTAATATAAAGGATTTAAAAAGAGTCTTGACTCAAAACGCGAAAAATTCGTGAAGCGGTCGTCGGAGGATGAATCTGTAACCCCGCAGCGTGGGCCGCATTAAGATCCTTGTGGGCCCTTTGGCATTTGCTCCCGCTGCTGTTCCATGCCACTACTGCCTCCGCTGTTACTCCGCTTGTGGTTCACGCGTTACCAATGTTGCAAATGAACACATCTCCCGTGTTAATTTCTCTCACCTTATGGAAACCCCCCCCTCCCCCCACCATCGACATGACTTCTCCTCTTGTATGTATGTACACTGTGTCTATCCTTGCTACATGCGTATATTTATTCAAGAAGATATCTTGCCTACGTTTTTATTTAATCGTAAAAATTAAATTAAATACGGTCACAAAATATTTTTCGTTGGCCCTTTAGTTTTCGTCGGCCCTCTTGCGCAGTGCTCATTGCGGCCTATTGGATAATAGACCACGGCTCTCACGCCTTTGTTCTATTCACGTTTTTATATAATTACATGAGAAAGGAAGACAAAAAAACACACACGTAATTAAATCAACAATAGAACAATTATTAAATGAAACACACCAAACGCAACGCGTGATGCGGTTCCCTTAAAATATTGTAATTCAGCCATCGATCAATCACAACGGCTGAGATGTAACGGCGCGCTCGAACACATCCATTGTATTGATTCCTAATCGGAGGTTCGCGTCACGGGCAGAGATGTTGGAGAGCAGACGAGCAGCGGCGAGGCCGAAACAGTGGTGGGATGCATCTTCTTGGTTCTTTCGGTAAAGTCACGTAGAATGGAAATAATAAAATAATAAAAATAAAACATTACATAATAAAATGATAAACCTAAAACATAACATAATAAATTATGTTATATTTTATTTTTATTATTGTATTATTTACATTCTACGTGACTTTACCGAAAGAACCAAGAAGATGCATCCCTGCAGTCGCGAAAGCTTTAAATCGAAACAGTGGTGGGATGATCGAGTTGGCGTTAAATTAAAATAAAATCGTAATCTCCACTTCGCATAATCTACACATGCCATGCCTTCAAGTGACGCCTACTCGGAGGTGATTTGCGGATAAACCAAAACATTTATATTCTCGTTTGGCAAACAAAGGACGTTTTTTTTACCGGACATCTGTGAAAAAGAGCTCGATTGCTCATCGGATTCCTCCAGTAATTAATAGGAAAACATCCGGATGATTAAATAACCAGGAAACATGCCAACGTTGAGTCAACGTTGAGTCAACGTTGGCCTGTGGTTGAAACCGTTAACCAGTGTATTGTGTAATATATAATAATACTTAAGCTGTACTGTGATTTGTATAAAATGTTGATTACCGTGTTGGAGGCTTCAAGCTCATCTCTGTGCATCGATCTTGCCCCTACGCGTCTGTAGTTCGTGTGTGTGTGTTAGAGTATTGGAACCGGTCCTGGGTCTCCCCTATGTCAACTCAGACTTAAATGAGTACCTGGTGCGATGTGTAAACATCGGCACTGAGGGAGACAAAGGCGGACGGGCGTGGTTGCTCGCCACCCACCCCATCGTGTGCCGTGCCGGCCTTCACAGGTGCTACTCGCTAACAGCACTTGCCCCTACAGTCTGTGAAGGCTGTAGGGGGACTATTTGTATTTGTGTTACAGAGTAATTGAGCTCTGTCGTGCTGTGTGCGTTCCGCTACCACCGATGCGATCTCGTCCGAGTTTTTTTTTTATATTTGGTTATTCTCGCCCCCAATCCCACGCGTAAAACAAACCCATCCTCGCCAACTGCGATTCGCGGAGGGAACTTTGAATTGAAATAAAACCACAACCCGTGATGCGTGCACCCGGGCAAGCGCCTTCATCTCCAACACCCATCACAACCCCCCCCCCCCTCCACAAGCCATCATTACAACCACCATCACAACCGCCACCAAAGACGAAAAAAGATCCCCCGTGTAGCCTTAACAGACTGTTGGGGCAAGTGCTGTTAGCGAGGAGCACCTATGAAGGCCGGCACGGCACACGAGGCGGTGGGTGGCCAGCAACCACGCCCGGCCGCCTTTGTCTCCCCCGGTGGCGATGTTTACACACCGCACCAGGTACTCATTTGAGGCTGAGTCGACCTAGGGGAGGCCCAGGACTCTGGTGGCCGAGCCCGTAAACGCGGTGCGCAAACCGCTACACCACCGCTCCCCACTCCACCATCACCACCATCAACCTCTCTCCCACCATTCCTGCACCCCACATACCCCCCCACCATCGCCCCATCATCCCTTGTGGACTCCTTAAAAATCCACAACGGAGGACGCACAAATCTTCCGAGTCGAAGACATCGTTTGAAGTGGGCGCATTCCAAGAGCTCGTCTTTTGAACCCCCGTGTCCTGCGTCTCCCCCGCCCGCCCACCCCTCGCTCCACATCACCCACCACCCATCACGGCCCCCACCTCTCCCGTCCTTTCCGAACTCTTAACGCTCCCCCCCCTCCCCCTTCCACCCCGCCATCGTCCCCCTACCCTCCCTCCCCCCCACAGTAACCCGGGGGCCCTGCCCCTGTGGCCCCTGGACGCGACCCTGTTCCCCGGGCGGGGCCCGGCGCGTTCATTTATCTCGGGGGTTGAAAAGAATCATTCCGCTGGGGAGGCCACCCGCGCCGTGTGGAGAGCAGGAGAGCAGTCTCCCACCATCACCACCATCATCACCACCATCACCATCATCATCACCACCACCACCAGCATCATCATCATTATCACCACCACCACCATCATCACCATCATCATCACCACCATCATCATCACCACCATCATCATCATCACCACCATCATCACCATCATCACCACCAGCATCATCACCACCATCATCATCATCACCACCACCACCACCATCGCCACCACCACCATCATCATCACCACCACCATCATTCCTATATCACTCTCACCACCACCACCATCATCACCACCACCATCATCACCACCACCACCATCACCACCATCACCACCACCACCATCATCACCACCACCATCATCACCACCACCACCACCACCACCATCATCACCACCACCATCATCACCACCACCACCACCATCACCACCATCACCACCACCATCATCATCATCACCATCATCACCGCCACCATCATCATCACCACCATCACCACCACCACCATCACCACCACCATCACCACCATCATCACCATCACCACCACCATCATCACCGCCACCATCGGCACCACCACCACCACCACCACCATCATTCCTATATCAATCTCACCACCACCACCATCATCACCACCACCACCATCATCACCACCATCATAATCATCACCACCATCATCATCATTCCTATATAACTATCACCACCACCATCATCATTATCCATATATAACTATCATAATCATCACCACCATTATCATCGTTCCTGTATCACTCTCATCATAATCATTATTCCTATATTGCTATCACGATCATCACCCCTATAACACTATCAGTAGCATCATCATTATCCCTAAATTGCTATCACCATCATCGTCACCATCATCACCATCTTCACCCCTATAACACTATCAGCAGCATCATCATTATCCCTAAATTGCTATCACCATCATCGTCACCATCATCGTCACCATCATTACCCCTATAACACTATCAGCAGCATCATTATCCCTAAATTGCTCTCAACCATAGACTTAAGACTTTCGTGACTGCAGGAATTAATATTCTTGGTTCTTTCGGCAAAGTCACGCAGATAGAAAACCAAAATCTAAATTAAAAGCAAAAAAACCCACGACGTTTCGATCGCAACACATGCGGTCTTCTTCAGGTGTACAGAAAATAGCTCTTTTCTCTCCACCTCGAAACGTTGTGGGATTTTTGCTTTTAATTTAGATTTTTGTTTTTTATCTACGTGACTTTACCGAAAGAACCAAGAATATGCTATCACCATCATCGCCGTCATAATGCCACTCTCATCACTATATTACTAGAATCATAATCACCATGTCACTAACCTCATCACTATATCATTATTACTACTACTAGACCACGAACAAAAAATATATCGCTGTCATCGTTACTATATGATAATCATCACTATATTACATCATTACTAAAACATCATCATCGGTAGATTAATAACATCACTACATCGTAATAACTATGTCATCATCATTACGACATAATTTCCATTATCCGCCACCATCATCACTATATCATCACTGCTATCAGCACTCCATCACCCCATCCCTCAGTCACTCCATCATCACTCCCGCAATGCTCACCCCATCACCATCAACAACAGCAATTTGAATTTATATAGCGTCTAAATGCAATCGCATCTCAAGCCGCTTCACAAAAATGAAAGAAAAACTGCATTAGGGCTAGAAGTGTGTGTGTGTGGGGGGGGGGGTAGGAAGCGGTGTTTGGTGGGGGGCGATCAGGCACTGAAACACGGCAGAGAGAGAGAGATGAGCTACCCGTCGGAGGCCCTCGGACTGCGAGAAGGGCTGCGTGCAGAACGAGAGAGACCGAGAGAGTGAGCGAGAGAGTGACCGAGAGAGTGACCGAGAGAGTGAGCGAGAGGTGGGGGTTTTACATAAAGCTAAGTTTAAAAATGTAAAACATTTTTTTTTAACGAAATGATGAACGAAGCAAAGTGCCGAATACACCGAGCATCTTCTTGTTTTCACTGATCGTAAAAAAAGAGAGAGAGAGCACAGCCCGGGACGAAGTAGCCGAGATCCAGAACCTCAGGGCCAGCCGACACAGCCTTTGGGTATAATCGTCACGTTGAACTTCTTTCGCATCGTACGTAGCCAACAGTGATAAGCGGAGGTGCGGTGGGGGGGGGGGGATAACGACAAACTAAACACACAAAAATCACACAAACTTCATCCCCCCCCCATCATCACCCCATCCCACACTCCATTCCTCCGTGATCTCTCCGCCATCACTTTCTCCATAATTAATCCTTGCCTATGTTTGTTCTCTCTCTATGTGTTTCTGTGATATCTGTCTGCTTATATGTCTGTATATATGTCTCTGGTTCCGTGTTTATCTCTCTCTCTCTCTCTCAAATTTAGCATTCTCAGGAAGAACGTAATCAACCAGGTAGGGTGTTGACTGTTATGTTATCCGACTCTCTGTTGTATTACATTACATTTCTAAGTATACTAGATTTGTGTTTCTATTTCATTTATACCTGATGATGATTGATTGTGTTGCAATCGAAACGTCGTATGCTAGTATTTAATTTATTATTTTATCTTTATACGTCACTTTACCGAAAGAACCAAAGAGTAACTCCTGCAGTCACGATAGCTCCAAATTAAGTGTCTTCCCCTTCCTGTTTTTCCCCCCTCCATCACTACCTCCCCGCGAGGTGGCAGTGCAGCGAATGGATTCTTGAATCGACGTGTGCGGAGATGATTTACGCCTCTCTCCTCGCGTGCCGCGGTGACTGCATGTGCCTGGAAATTCGGAATTCACGAAGCAAAACTGTGCCACAATCCCATAGCGCTGTCCAACCAAGCGCGCGTATCCTGGATTAAGTTAATCAGTCGGAATAACGGAGGCGCTCACGCAACAAAGCGGTTACATCCATGGGGCCGCGACGAGACAACCGAGGCTTGGATCGTCGCTCTGCCGTGGAGGTCGCCGAAGACACACTCCGTGTGTTCCTCCAAATCCTCCCTCCCGGAGCCTCACAAGTGACTCAGTAGTCCTGCTTAACATTCCATTCGCCGAAACGTTGTTTGCTCCACGTTTCTGGAATTCCCCTTGCCGCTCATGGATCTGCAGCTCGGTTCACTCCCGCTCATGATTTCCGCATGAAACCAAAACGCATATCTTACTTGCAAATGTACCTAACTTGTTTTCTTCTCCGGGTACTTTTGCTCCCCCGGTTGTTTTTTTTTGTTGCATTCTTGTGTGAGTTTTGTATACGTCCGTTAAATACTGTAGCTCGTTTTGAATCGTCGTGCAATATTCCTCAAGGACCACGTACTCAAATCTTGAATTGAAGCTTTCGTGACTAGCAGGAATTCACATTCTTTGGGTCTTTCGGTAAAGTCACGTAGATAGGTTCAAAGAAAATAACTAAAACAATAACAAGGAACTTCGTTTTGATCACAACACAAGCGACCGTCATCATTTTTTACTGATGACGATCGCTTGTGTTGTGATCGAAACGTCGTAGTTTTTTGTTATTTTCTTTGAACATATCTACGTGACTTTACCGAAAGACCCAAGTAATATGACCACGTTACTCGTTCTCTGCACTACTTGACGTTGTTTTTTGTTGTTGATGCTGTGCTCACGCACCAAGAATCTCCCTTGTAAAATAGACGAGCAACTGGCTAAAAACTGGATCATCCACGTAACAACTACAATAAACTCACACTTTAATCAAATGTGGCCGGTTCGTACTCGGATGAGTCCGTCATAGCAATGCAACTTTACACGCAAGTTTTATTTAAAGTGGGGTCGTGTTTGCGAGTATTCTAGTACCCATGTCATCCCCGGTAAAGAGAGGCAGAAACACGACGCTCCCTGGAATAAAAGATGATTGGTGAAACATTCCAAACGCAGGCCGCTCCTCAAAATGAATATTGTGACAGTGAGACTTTCCTGGCGCCAATGCATCGCACGTTGTATGTTTTAATAATCACGCCGAAGTCGATGTACTTTGTTGCTTCACGGTATATCGGTAAAAGCTGTAAGGATTACACGATCGTTACAGTGGGGTAGAGCGGTGGGGCGCAGTGGTCTGCCTCGATAAGACGACGATGCAAAGATACAGAATAGCGTGCAGAGAAAATATGGAGAGATGCATGCTCGGAATTACACGAAGGGGCAGGAAGAGATGATGATGATGTGTCCTCATCAGTCATGATCTATCCACTGCTGGAAAAATGCCCCCCCCCCACCCCCCCCAACCGTGTCTGAGGTTTCTCGCCACAATCCGTCTCGCTCCTGCACGTGAGCTGAACTCATCCCTCTTGGTTCTTTCGGTAAAGTAACGTAGAAGGGAAATAATACAATAAATAAAATAAAACAATAAAATTCTCACGACGTTTCGATTGCAACACAAGCAATCGTCATCAGGTGTGAAAACCACGGCAATAATATTTGAAAAAAGTGGTGTTTTTTTCTTATTTTCTTATTTCTCTTCTACGTGACTTTACCGAAAGAACCAAGATTATGAATCCCTGCAGTCACGAAAGCTTTAAATCGAAATTCATCCCTCCATCTCCGTGGTGGTCATCGAGCCATCGAACAAAGAGGTCACTGCTTCGCGCGTGCTTTTAGGTGCACTTCTGCGGCCGTCTGGAACGCTCTTCCTTCCGATATTATTTCGCCGCTGGAGCTGTGCGCTTTTAAATAATTTAAATTGAAAACCCCATTTCTTTAGAACTGCTTTTTGAAAGTTTGGTTTGTTCTCCTTCCCCCGGCACCTCCAAACAGCACGGTTGGCAACGTACGGCGCGAAGGAAGTTCAACATGCATGCATCCTGTCGGGCACATTCTCGCCACTCGTGATGATGATGATGATGATAATAATGATGCCCTGGTGCAGCAACGGTGCGCATGCTGGATTTCCAGAGGTCGCCAGTTCGATTTCCCGATGCGGACTCTCACTGGAGATGCTCCGTCTGACGGAGGCCCCTTCCGCCAGCATTGTGGCGTGAGCAAGCAATTGCAGGGCTGCGCTTTGTAATCCCCCGCCCCTCTCCACCTTCCCCCCAATCAATGCAACGTGCTTCTCTCGCTGCACCGCGCTCACCCGGCCGGGCGAACGCGGCTCGCCTGACCCGATAGGAATGCGCGGTTCCCACCCAGCTCGTAAATTAAGTTCGCGTGTGTGTGTGGGGAGTGTGGGGGGGGGGTGAGGTGGGGTGGGGGACTGTTTCTTCAAATTCCTACCACTTAACAAAAAAAAGTCCTAATTTCTTCCCAGCTCTCTCAATGAGGGCAAGAAACGCCTCCTAGATTCCATCGTCCTGTCCACTGTTCGTCCACAGTGCTTCAGGGTGACGCGTTCCGTGGGCTGTTTTTAGCCAAATACAAACAGGGCTCCCATATTCTGTGTCTCCGCGTGCACATAGTTCTCGGTCCGTCGGCCTATTATTGGCTTTCTAAACGTGAAGCAGCGTTTGTGGGGTGTTTTTTTTAAGCAAGCAAAACTCTGGACCGGTTTCAACATTCCGGGTCTCACCAGCAAAATATGTCCCAACGTTTGCTTGCTTAGACACATTCTGTTTGATCAAATTATAGTTCGTCTGAAAAAAAAGTCAAATAGGCTGATGGACTACAATATATACTCTTTGGTTCTTTCGGTAAAGTCACGTAGATAGAAAATTAATAGATCACGACGTTTCGATCGCAACACTCCGACGTCAGCAGTTCTCCTGCTGTGTTTGTCTCACCTGATGACGGTTGCTTCTGTTGCGATCGAAACGTCGTGATCGATACATTTTCTATCCACGTGACTTTACCGAAAGAACCAAAGAGTCACGAAAGCTTCAAATCAAGATTGACTACAATACATATTTTATTTGCAAGTGCAAGCACAGAAACGTACTTTGGCTTATCGTAGCCGTTCGACATGATGCTCCAATTGCAATGCACAATTAACGATTCTGTGTGGATGTTTTCCAATAACACTCATCCATTCGTCCTTTCAAGTCTTAAATTCGAATAACTCGGATGTTGTTTGAATAAGCGCGGAGCTATGTGGTGGGCAACAGAGGGCATTGCGTCAAAATTAAAGACGTGTTGTACCGTACTTCTATGCACCCGCGTGTACGTGCTTCCCACTTTCACCTCCCCGTGCTGACGAGAGTGAAGTTGAAACCAAATTTTGATTTGAAGCTTTCGTGACTGCAGGAATCCATACTCTTTGGTTCTTTCGAAAAATAGAATCCACCAGTGGAACTGCTTGTGTTGCGATCGAAACGTCGTGATTCCTGTTATACCTACGTGACTTTACCGAAAGAACCTAATAGAGTATTGAAACCAAATCACGAGACCTGAGCAAGTGGATGGCTAAACGTTTATCACAAATGCGTTACTCCATCCTCACTTTGATATTTTATCGCACATATACCGCATTGGACACCGGACAACACATCGACTGGAAGACAATACGAAGAGCGAGTTACACCCTCAGTTTCAGTTTTCAGTTTCATTTATTTGGTAAAGCCCTGTGAGCCATTTGGCTCATGAATCGGGTGCAACCGCAATGAGCAAAAAACTAAAACATGAACTAGAAAACATCTTAAAGTGACTATGCGCAAACAGAAAAATCCAGGAAAAAATTGCAAAGTCCTCCAGAAAAACAGCACCATACACCAACGCTGTGCAAAAATCCCAGTGGGATGCAAGTCAAACAACAACAACAACAACCACAAGACAACTTAGATTAAAGCCATCATTCTAACTCCGTACTACAACAAACAAACATGGCCAAATCAAAAAACGTTTTCGAAATCACCAAAATAAATCCCATAAGCAATGTAACAGTGATCATAGGAACTGTGAGTTATTGAAGGTGACGGATGTTAAATAGGCGCAGACGAGTGCGGGTTGCAATGCACGTTTGAAAGGTGATCTTTTATCAACGAAAGGGCATCACTTGTCGCCACTGTGCTTGAAGAGAATGGCGAATGGAGCGAGCGTCGAGAGAGAAGAGGCACCACGTGGCAAGCTCGTGGACGAGAGATCGTCCTGCAGCAGTGGATAGAGCATGACGGTACATGCAAGGGGTCGTGTTTTGTTTTTAACGATATATATCATTTCAAACGCACTCACGGACGAGGCAACAGACGCGCCTCAGAGACATCAAGTTGGGTATAGGAATAAAGAGGCGGCGTTGGTAGAACGCTGCCCCCCCCTACCCCGCCGCTCGCCTAGATTCGCTTGCCTGGGGGAGGCGCGGGTATCCCGGCGAGGAGAACCAGGCGAGGCAGGCACTGGGTTTCGGGGGCACCGGGCCTGCCGTGCGGTGACGTCACGGGCGCTGTGACGTCATTCAATTTGCATAAAGTTAATGGGAACGCGGTTTGGATTCCATTTTTGCCGAGTTTTTAAATAATCAGTGGATGAATGTAACGCGTTCGTCAATAGCACCGTGGGCCCTGAAATGAAAACATATTAAATAAGCGACGGTTCGGACTATGGTCCTTCTTCATAGAACATTAAATGTAATGATGCGCTGGCCCCGATTGCCTTAACATAGACATAAAGTCTGTAAGATCAGAGCTGCTTTGTAATCGACTTTATTTTAAATTCGATCATCCTTTCGAGAGTAATCGCGCTAATGTTTGCAACCTTATTTGGAAATCGTTGCGTGAATCATGAGCGCACCTAATTTAAAAAAGCGCGTAACATAAACACATCTCACAAGCTCATTCATTTGGGCGAGTCGTTTTATAATTTCGACGGAAACTTTGGTTACGTGTTGTTTTATTATCGAATTAAGTAAATTTATCCAAGTGGAAGTTTTGTCTGATAAGCGAGAGAGAAAATGAAAGAGGAGGACGGCTGTGAGGTGGGGAAAGAAGCAAATAGACGTGGGAGAGAGACGGCGAGAGGAGAGGGAGACATCTTCTTGGTTCTTTCGGTAAAGTCACGTAGAATGGAAATAATAACATAATACAAATAAAACATAATAAAAATAATTCTCACGACGTTTCGGCCACAACGCAAGCAGCCGTCCTCAGGTGAAAAACAGGCCTGTCGAGAAGACAGAGTCTGTTTAATTTTTTATTATTTTATTATTTCCATTCTACGTGACTTTACCGAAAGAACCGATAAGATGAATCCCTGCAGTCACGAAAGCTTTAAATCGAAAAGAGAGAGAGAGAGACAGCGAGGGGAGAAAGCGAGGGGGCGGTGAAGATGTCTCGAGGGAGGAATCCGGCTCGGAGAGAGAGAGAGAAGAGGATGGACGCCGCGAAACAATGGAGATGTGTCGGGGCCCGGGCAAGGAGACGCCAGACGTCGGGTGGACGGGCGGAGGGGAGCGAGGAGGAGGAGCGGGGAAGCAACGTGAAGTGACGTCGCTCGATGCCTTGAGGAAGGAGGGTCGAACTACATCACCGTCATCTTCATCATCACCGTTATCATCTTCATCATCATCACCGTCATCATCATCACCGTCATCATCTTCATCATCATCACCGTCATCATCATCATCACCGTCATCATCATCATCATCACCGTCATCATCACCATCTTCATCTTCACCGTGATCATCATCATCACCACCGTCATCTTCATCATCATCATCATCACCGTCATCATCATCACCGTCATCATCTTCATCATCATCACCACCGTCATCTTCATCATCATCATCACCGTCATCATCATCACCGTCATCATCATCACCGTTATCACCGTCATCATCATCACCGTCATCTTCATCTTCATCATCACCGTCATCTTCATCATCCTGATCACCGTCCATCGTGATCATCATCCTGAGCATCACCAACGTCATTACCATTAGATTTCTCATTTCCATCACCAGCATCATCATCATCAGAATTATAAGCGCTGTGCTTTTTTTTAATCGCCATCATCTTTATCACCATCACCACCATGTAGTCTTCATCTTCTCCAGTCTCTCGTGTTTCTAATTCAGGTGGTACCCTGATTCTGCCTCGCAATAGTAATACAGCGGCCACGTGTTTAAGGATAAAACATTTTATAAACCAGTAAAGAAACCCCCCGTAAATTGTACACAATAATAATGCTTGCATTTAGATTGCGCGAGCCTAGGGGACCCCTGATTGGACCCCAGATTGGCAGCTTGACCTACTGCGGCGACGCAGCTGCGGCTTGCCACGTGAGACGTTAGTCTGCCAGTAGGGGGCGATGTTGATTTTGGTTATTGCGATGTTTGTAATTTGCGAGTACACTCGATATTTATATGTTTCCCCTCCACATTTCACAAACACATGAAATGTTAACTTAAGCAATAAAATAACCCAACAGGATGAAGTTTAATAAAATATTGCGTCACATTTTAAAACGTGACACATTATTTTGACACATGGTATGGCTCACATTTTAAATGTGACACAAGGTATGGCTCAAAAGCAGGCACATTCATATTGGCTAAACCACGACTACAATGTATTCGTTAGCTACTGAGGTAGGAGCCGCTGGTGTTTATATGACATTATTTACTATTGTTCTACGTACGAAAATCATCCTGCTATAAGGAACAGGACGTTTTACTCTTGGGACGTAACACGAAATCCGAGGAACTTATTAAATTACACGGGCTACAATTTGTATTTAACAAACCAGATTAAATTGATGGCAATTTCTTCATGGAGTGGAGCGGTGGTGCATTCACTAGCTCACTACCCTGTGAACCTCGTAATATCATTCGATTGCCGGCCACGGCAAACATCAGTGGCGAGTGATATTTGAAACCGGTCATGGGATGCTCCCCTCACCCTCCACCCCTTCACCAACCCCGCAGTGACCAGTGTGGTGAAGTATGGCCAAACAAGGCATGGGAATTTAGTAATACAATTTGGTCTCGATTACACAACATTCATCCTGGCAAGGCGTGCGTCTGTAACCGTGGGAGTCATATCCATCTGTAACCGTTGCAAGGCTTTCATCTGTAACTGTTCACCTGAGGACGGCTGCTTGCGTTGTGGCCGAAACGTCGTGAGAATTATTTTATTATGTTTTATTTTATTATTTTATTATTTGCCTTCTACGTGACTTTACCGAAAGAACCAAGAAGATGAATCCCTGCAGTCACGAGAGCATTACATCGAAATTTAACCGTGGCAGATTTTGTTGCGCTTGCGTCTGTAACCGAGGCGGGCGTGGGTTCCGCAACCGTGGCAGGCCGTGGCAGGCCGTGGCAGGAGGAATCGAGGCGGCACGCTGGGTGGAAGCCTTTGCAGTCATTAAGTGTTTTCAAGCCATTACTGGGGGAGCCTCCCGTGCCCGCGACCTCCTCACCCCGCACTTCCCCCCCACGCTCCCCCCCCCCCCCCACGTAACTGCTTCCAATTAAAAGGGGATATTTTTTAAAGGGGAATGTGGGGTCTTTTTTTTTTCCAAACGGAAAAAAAAATCCCGAGCGCGCACGTGATGAGAGCCGAGGAGCGAACGCTGCGCTGGGGACACGTGGAGGTGGTGGGAGTTGCGGAGATTCGGAGATGACATTGTAGATGTGGAGGAAATATTTGAGGTGGGGAAATGAGATGGGGTTTGGGGAGATGAGAATATGCCAAGGATGAGCGGGAGATGGGGGAGATGTAGACGTGGAGATGGGGGGAGGTGGGGGGGTAGGAGATGAGATGGGAGATGTGGAGGCAATATATGGGCTGGGAGACGAGGTGAGAGATGAGTTTGGAGATGGCAAGGTGCTCTATGGGGACATGGAATGAGTAGGTGGGAGACGCGGGAGGTTTTAGTTGTGGAGGTGATATGAGGGGTGGGAGATGAGGTGGAAGATGGGGTGAGAGACTTGTCGATGTCTTTGTATTTTGAATGGTAGCGCCTCTAGTGGTTGGAGAGGTCACAAGTACAATTTTCCTCAACATAATTTATGACAATTTGTCATTCCACTTAAAGAAGGCCCCTTACGCCATGTTATTCACACCCCTTGTTTTAACCATACTTCACCATGCTGGTCAGTGCACGTTTTGAAAGGAGGGCGGGTTCAGATAGCACTCGCCACTGCTGATTTATTACAGAACGAAAAGATGTTCATCTCACCTGCATTTGAATTTGAGTTCACTCTCTCTCTCTCAACGTTGACATTGTGCGTTTGGGCCACCGACTGTTTAAAAAAAAAAACGTCGAAGTATGGTTGCCAACCATCCCGGATTGTCCGGGAATCTCTACCAAAATTGGTATCAATCTCCGGGCGACTATTGCAAGCAATCCGGGAGATTTTAATAATAAAATATCTTAAGAAAATAAAACAATAGAAAATGTCCCGGAATAGCTTCGGTCAGTGTTGGCAACCCGAGTCGAGAGCCAGGAACACAACGATGATGTGCCTGGTTTGCACACAGACGCAAATTTGCCATTCAACTTGTGTTACAAGAAATACATTTTCTTTTACACCGGTTTGTTTGTGCATTATTTTCGCATTTTCCTAGAATGAGGTTATTTTTGCTCCGTTTTGTCATTTGCTTAAATTTTTGTCCGTTATTTTATAGTTTTTTGGTCATTTTGGTGACACGATAAGCTTCCGGCCATGTTTGCCGGAGGCTTATCCTGGTCTCTTTTCAGTTCTCTCCTGGTCAATGAAATGAACCTGAACTGGTAGCATTTCTGTGCACATGGCCTTAGGCATGTAGTTCTTTGCTGGTGGGATTGGTGGATCGTACCGAGATCATTTGTGCGAGACCAGCGTGGAACGATGACAATTTCCTCCCAATGCTGCTTTGAAGAAACTAGAGCTGGGTTGATTTATCAATGAAGTTATATCACGCCACATTGTAATTAACTGCTTTATCTAACACACTTTACCCCACTGCACTTGACCTGCCAGTCGACCGAAGTGAACTTTTATTTTGCCGGACAGCGGTGCGCTCTCGTGTAAAATGCAGATGGCTTTTTTCTAGGACTTATTTTTGTGCTATAATATTGGTCGAGTGATGCAACCGAAAATCGGTAAACGATTAATGAATTGTATTGACCAAGAGAGTCACAGCCATGGGTATAGATGGGTGTGATGCGAGCTAAATGGATAGACATTTCAACATATGACCTTTTGTTTGCACCAATAGAAACGGCAACTTTTTGAGAGTTGCAATGGACATTGTCTTTATAATGGCAGTTGCACAACTGGAATACAACTGGGAAAAGGAGAAAACTATACTTGAAAAACACCGTCCTAATGTTCTACTACTTGTTAACGTTGGTATTAAAACTGAAAAGCCATTCCATAATGTTTGCAAAACCGGCAAAAAAAGTTCTCCCACGTCTCTGCGGATTAAAGAAATTGCCGAATTTAATTCAGAGCAGTACTTGTTAAAACCCAGTCACACTATTACCTCTTTCCACTATAACAACCGAGCCGTGCCAGGGTCACGCAAAAACCATTCCGGCATTTCGCAAGAGGTGCCAGGTTGTTCTTACACCGCCAAAGCTGAGCAGCGCTGCCGACAGCACACGCCAATGAAGAAGTCGAGGCACAAGTAGATTACGTGGTGACGGCAGAGTGGTAAAGTTGGGTCCTAACTAATGTCCCACGTAATGAATGTCATTAGCCCCACCTCTGGCCCTGCTTGGCCCCGAGCCAGATTCAGATGTCTTGTGAGGCCAACGTACAGCATACTCTCAGTTCTTTCGGTAAAGTCACGTAGGTAAAAAAAATGAAATTAAAATTAATAAAAAATAAAATAATAAAATCACGACGTTTCGGAGGCAACACAAGTCTCCGTCATCAGGTTGGACCGTCACAGCCAGATTTGCTGCACCACTTGATGTGATGCATCAAATCTGGCTGTGACGGTCCCACCTGATGACGGAGACTTGTGTTGCCGCCGAAACATCGTGATTTTATTATTTTATTTTTATTCATTTTAATTTCATTTTTTTTTACCTACGTGACTTTACCGCAAGAACTGAGAGTATGAATCCTTGCAGTCACGAAAGCTTCAAATCTAGAATCAACGTACAGCAGTTACAACCCAATTTACGTCAGGGATGCTGTTCTGAAAGATGCGACAAATATCGAAATGGCGTAAATCAAAGCAATAATATATTGTACTCTTGTAGTATTGTACATTTCTTTATGAGCGACGCAAAACGGTTCGTGTACAGGGTAGGTGGAGGTGAAGGCTGAAGCGACGGATACAAGAAAGGACGAATGATGCTGTCAGCGACATAAGTGCGGGTTGAGGCCACGAAAATCAGGTCGTGGTGTTAATAAAGCGACAATGTACTTGCGAAACGATGTGAAAGGGAGAGACATAAATCGAGGTATTACTTCACCACCATTTGGTCCTGGCCGCGGTACATTAGATAGGCAGTGGAAAACCACCGTACCACCAGGGCCCTGGGCTGGAGGGGCTCGGATGTGCCAGTGGAAGTCAAGTATTCGTTTCCCAGACAGAACATTGGTGTAAATAATCCCTCTTGAAACACTCTGTAGGTTGAAAATGTATGCTTTTATTGCACCAAAACATGAAACATATTGCAAACAAAAATCAAAGATATTGCACGAACATATTAAACTGTAACACCAAGAAACGTTATCAATATATTAATGGATGATTGGCAATTACTTACCCAGGAAAGTCTCAGCGAATCTCAAAACTCTTTGCTGGAGGGGCCCTGGTATTGGAAATTTTGGCCAGTTTCATTCATGAGCGTGTTGCTTTGTCGAGAAACTGAAAAACCCCCTAATTATATGAACTTTCACGAATCGATTCAATGTTTAATATATCGCACGTCATTGGGTGTCGCGGTGATACGAAGCCCTCCCGTCAATCCACTGCTGGATGACGGCCTCCCAACGCCGCACCAGTAAAGGGAGTATTTGATCGCACTGGTAGGTGCCGGTTGGTGGTGGTACCCATGACTGGCCTCGAATATCACTCGCCACCGATGTCTGCCATGGCCAGAAACCAGAGCGCAGTGTGCTACCCATTTTGCCACCGCTCCACTCCAACGCATCATGACATCCAACAGTGGATGCTCATTCGGGGCCAGTGTGTCCTGGCCCGACTAGAGGAAAAACAAGACGACGAAATGACGCAAATTATACTTACCTGCACATTTTTTAAGTTTATAAACAGCACATTACGTAAGCCGCACAAGCGGTGCCTGTGTTTCTGTCGCTGACGAGTAAACGGGCCACACGTGGTAATCGGCCCAGAGCCTCCTGCTCCAGGCCTCCAGGAACCTCTGGGCAGGAAAGGCCATTAAAGGAAGGGCACGCCACCACCCCCCTCCTCCTCCTACCCCCTCCACCCCCCTGCCCCATCCCCCCCCCCCGTCCGGCACAGGGAAGCAAGGCCAGAGTCAGAGGGAAGCAGCGCTCGATGGTAAAACGGAGCTCGTGCCGTGGAGCCGAAGCGCCATCGTGTTGGTTTCGCTGCTGCCGGAGTCCAGGCCAGTTCCGTGCGGAGTCCATCTCGGGTTGTGGAGAGCATCCACGACAGAGCTGGAAGAGGGGGGAAAAGGAGACATTTGATAAATGTTCTACCAGTAAAATAATACCGTGGGTGCGGCCGTGGTGAAGCGGTCAGCGCACTGGACTTGCAATCCAGAGAGTCGTCGGTTCGATTCCATCTCTTGGCACAGCAGTTGAAATCACCCCCACCCCTCGCCCCGGAGTAAACAGGTACACACCGCAGCCAGAGGAGCGGAACGTCGCGGTTTGGTGGGGTAGAGTGTGGGTACTGCCACCTCTTCCAATGTACGTGTACGTATGTTGAACTTCCGCCACCAGTGACGTGAGCAAGAAATTGCAGCGCTGCATCTTTACCTTTTCAATATTACTGCATCCAAGTTTTTTCGAAGAAAGAACCAAACCACAACGTAATACACAGATCACCATTGCAATGTTATAGTCCATAGTAAAAGTCTATCATTTGGCATCCTAAGGATTGTAATGGTGTAACTATTCACCTGACTGGCGATTTTATTATCACACATGGAGGAGGAGGTCATATGAACCAGTTACATACGACATATATACAAATAAAAACATAAATTCCGTATACGTAGCCATCGTGAGCTTAAGAACACGAATCAATGCATCATTACTCTCCCCCCATGGCAAACGTTACATTTTCTCCGATTTGTCTCTAAAAATGTACCCGGCAGTCACAACAACATCACGAGTGGGGGAAAACCGCCAAGGCAATTCATTTGCAGTAAACTCATCACACTGTGAACCCAGTCCGATGCATCAAGAAATTTCTGAAAATAATAATTCTATCGATTGACTCAAGCCCGAGCCGAATCTGAGGACTCTTTCAGCAGGGTCCTGTTTCATTCAGATCTTTTGCTCACGTGGGAGCAACCAGAGAAAACCCACGGCCGCATGCACGAGGTGATAACCCATCAAGGTCCCACACAAACAGATTTAATAATCTGTCGCTGATTCTAGATTTGAAGCTATCGTGACTGCAAGGATTCATATTCTTAGTTTTTTAGGTAAAGTCACGTAGGTAAAAAAATCAAATTAATAAAAGTAAAATAAAAATAAAATAAAAATCACGACGTTTCGGAGGCAACACAAGCCTCCGTCTTCAGGTGGAACCGTCACAGCACGATAGCCGTATCAAGTGAGAGAAATTCCAAGAAAACAGGTTGAGGGTGGGAGGCGCCAAGGTAGGCCCTGAATATTATTTAACTTTTATTAATTTAAATTTTTTACCTACGTGACTTTGCCGAAAAAATCTAAGAATATGAATCTGTCGCTTGCTCTACTGCGCGTGTATTCTCGCCGTCTCGCCACACGTCTCTCTCGCTGCGTTTTCCCGTCATGCCGCCCTCCCCCCCCCATGCCTTCAAACTAAACCGGAAGTATTACATGTGACACTGTGACAACGATGCCGCCCCCCCCAAAAAAGGGGCCCGGGGCGATCGCCCCGATTGGCCATACCCTGGGGACAAACTCTGCGTGCCGCGCGCCGCTGGGCACAACGCGTCCGCCGTTTCAGCTCAACGTGCCGACAGGTTCTTCGGCAAGCGAATTGAAGCTCCCAGCGCGCCGGAACGTAGCGACTTGCGCGCGCTCACAGACACACACGGCGCGCGGTACGTGGGTACGACCCCCTCCACCCCCCACCTCCACCACGCCGGAGAGAGCTACGACCGTGGCACTGGGTCCATCCGCCGGGCGCCTCGCTTCCCCCGAGACTGTGGACCGCACGAGCCGGCGCCGTTGTCGTCATCGTCGTCGTCGTAGCAGCGAGCGACACCGTCAGTTGTTTTTTTATTTCGATTTAAAGCTTTCGTGACTGCAGGGATTCATCTTCTTGGTTCTTTCGGTGAAGTCACGTAGAAGGGAAATAATAAAATAATAAAAATAAAACATAATAAAATACATTTCCATTTAAAGCTTTCGTGACTGCAGGGATTCATCTTCTTGGTTCTTTCGGTAAAGTCACGTAGAAGGGAAATAATAAAATAATAAAAATAAAACATAATAAAATACATTTCCATTTAAAGCTTTCGTGACTGCAGGGATTCATCTTCTTGGTTATTTCGGTAAAGTCACGTAGAAGGGAAATAATAAAATAATAAAAATAAAACATAATAAAATACATTTCGATTTAAAGCTTTCGTGACTGCAGGGATTCATCTTCTTGCTTCTTTCGGTAAAGTCACGTAGAAGGGAAATAATAAAATAATAAAAATAAAACATAATAAAATACATTTCGATTTAAAGCTTTCGTGACTGCAGGGATTCATCTTCTTGGTTCTTTCGGTAAAGTCACGTAGAAGGGAAGTAATAAAATAATAAAAATAAAACATAATAAAATAATTATGTTTTTTTTACTCAACACGAGCCAGATACAAAGCGCCCATCGCCGAACGGAGGGGGCGCGGGGGATGGGGGGGGGGAACAAAAGCTCCGCGAACAGCAGCCCGAGTTCGGCGCGACAGGGCCCAGCGTAAGGGGGTCACAGCTGGTCTCACTGCCCCGCACCCAGGTGGGGGACCACCAGCGGGCACGTGGAGGTTTGTACAGGGACGGGGGAAAGGGGTAAGGGGGGGGGGAGATAGGGACAGGGGGGGGGGACGATAGGGACAGGGGGGGGGGGGGAGAAGGGGAGGACACCAGCCCACCAGCCCGTCAGTTATTGAGAGCGCTGCTTCATTGAGCTTCCCTCTTGTAAAACAATAAAATATGGCAGAAGCCCACGATTGTGCGCCACCGGAATATCTCCCCGTGTGGGGAGAGGGGGGCAGTGGAAACAGCGGTGCCGCACGAAACGCACGTTTCATAGAGTAGCTTTGCGAACAAAATGCCAAGAGCGCAGTCACACAAAGGTTCAAATGCACTCCTGTTCACGAGCACCACTTGATTTTTTATCCGCTGCTAGATGAGGCGGTAGGGTAAGCGGGAGGGGGTGCGGGCGGGTGGGGCGGGGCCAAGGTAATGGTGCAGAACCTCACGTTTTTATTAATGACTCGTGACATGTTGACCCTGGGACAATCTTATTGGACGAACAATGTCCATTATTTACCGAGGAAAGCCTCACCGAGTCTCAATACTTTCTTCAGGAGAGCGCTGCATCTGGGATGTTGGGCCAATGCCATGAACGAGGATGTGGCTTCGTCGTCATCACCCCGATCCATGGACAGATAGCTCGCCTGTATCGTCATTTGTTTCCACTTGACATGGGAGGAAGTTATAGGAGCCTTAAAAAATTAACCCGTAAAAACAAAGTTTTTCACTATAAATCCTTTATATGCGTGGCGTCTAGAGTCCTCTCGTCCTCTGGCTTGAGATGGCTGCCACCTATGGGTCAGATGATTGCATTGCACCATTAAGCAATTGGTAATTAAATATTTAAAAAAAATTCCTAAAATGTCAGCTCGATTGGATCACGGGAAGTGGGTTAAAAAACGACCGAAAGATTTGCACAGTCGTAAGCAAGCAAGCAAGCGAACTTAATATAAAGGATTTAAAAATACCCCCCAGCATGCACAAGCGAGAGGACAGCACTGGAGGTCCCACACAGATGGATTCAGGAATCCATTTTCTCTACTGCCGTGTCCCGGCCACCTCGCGGGGAGGAAGCGATGGAAGAATGATGAGGAGGGCAGTAGTGCAATAACGCTCGTGGCGAGGACAGACCGCATGTGATAGTATTGTACACGCCGCGTGTACACCGTGTACACGGACAACAACACTGGCTTTATTTACTCTTTACTCTTACGCATTGGTACGAGTGGCGGCAGCAAACCTGTTAGAGACGAGAGCTCATCCCCGTTCGGTTCAAATCCTGCACTCCGAGGCCTTCGAGGATGGATCAACGAAAAACGAGTGCATACAAACGGTCGTTTAAAAAAAAATACCCGCGCATAAATAAAACCCGTGTGTGAAGCGGTCGAACCCAACGGGTTTTTGTTTTTATTGTTGTTGAGCGGTCACTTTTCTTTGTAAAGGAGGAGCATTTTTCCATAAAAAAAAGGAAAAAAAAACACACAAAAGGATACCTTCCAATAGTTTTGGAGGGCAAAGGTCAGCTGCCCGGGTTTGTGACCCGGTCACATCAAAGGCTCCCAAGGAGCCGAGCGGGGCCGACTCGGAGCGAGAGAGGCACGGACGAGGGAGACGCGAAACAACAAGGGAGGTACGACGGGAACACCGGACACGAGAGAGAAACGAGAGGGAGACACCGCACAACAGAGACACGCAAGCCACGGGGGGGGGGGGGGGGGCTCAAGCTGCGCCACGGTCACCGTGGCACGCGGGCGCTAATCTGGTACTAGATTCCAAAATGGCCGCGCTAACCCACCGAAGCCATCGAGAGCCCAACCAACGTCCAACCCTACGACCTCACCCCGCTCCCCCCCCCGCCACCCCCTTGCATCCGGCACCCACAGTGTCAGTGGCGGCGACGGCATCATCAGCATCATCAGCATCTCTGGGGGCGCCCCCCCCACCACCCTCTCACACCCGACCCCATTGCCCCGCCTCTGTTCCCCACCAGGTTCCCACACAATCCAGCATTCCGCTCCTGTGAACTTTCGCACACAAGTATCCCGGGCAAGGGGATTACAGGATTAGTGCCGCATCCCGCACGCTAATGGACCGACGGCTGGAATGTGGTGGCTGTGGGGAGTAGGGGGGGGGGGGCTGTGGATTGGGGGGGGGGCAGGGCCTGGGGGGGGGGGGCACGGCTCCCTGCTCCGTACGTGCATTGGCCCCGTTGCCCTCCCGCTTCCCGGTCTTTAATTGTGGTGGAAAAACGCATTTCTCTCCCAACGGATATTTCCAAACGCTGTTGTAGCTTTCCGCCCTGACCAACTTCCTGCACCCGTGCCGGTTCCATCCCTGAGACATTAGCCCTCTAATTGAATCACCCCGGAATGTGTTCGGCACAAGGTGGTCAGGAAGCGCTAAAAATAATATATTTGGGTGCGTAGTTTTTTTCCCCTCTCCACCCGCCCCCGACCCCCAGTTTATTTGCGAGCGTGCTATTGGTATCGTGTCGCCCGATGGAGAATCCATGACAGAGCTCCCGCAAGAGCAGCGCATCATCATCCCACGTGTTAAAGACTGGTCCGTGGAAGGATATACCGTAGATATAGTTCCGAGACCCCCCCTTTCAAGAGGAGTTGTTTTTTTAATCCACACGAGCAGCACGCGTTCTCCCAGGTGACCTGCTGCAGATAAAATGTGGGCGTGTCTCTGGTGGCACTCAAGCCAAATATGTTGACGCTTTGAATCTAAAACTGTAAATTAGGCAAATCAAGGTAATACAAACGTGTTTTGAGGTTAACTTTTTTGCGTGTGTGCAATTATTGGTAGACACTTAACTATCCTCTAGTTTTCCCTTCCAGACTCACGATGCAGAGAGGCCACAGCTCGGTTGAAGAACGAAATCAGCCATTTGCTCCACAGTCGCTCGCTCGCTGGCGATCAGTCACCTCCTCAAATGCTCCCACCACCTTTAGTCACTCCTCTCCAATAATGCCACTTATAATCGATTATCTCGACCGTGTCCGGGACCCGGTGGTTTACCTGGCCGACTGCCTGGGGTGGCAAGATGTTAACTCCCTCGCCTGGTATACAGGAAGTCTGACGCCTGTTGAATATTCCGAGTTTGCGTGTTCTCTCTCCCCGTATTTGGCTGCTATAAATTTCCACTTCGTAAGCCACATTGTTGAGCTATCATTTGTGTTCAGGTCGCTTCTGACAAAGAGCCATATAGCTCAGTGGGCTTTACCTGGTAAAATAAAATAGCTTAGTGAGTTTTAGTTTCCTCTCATCCACACCATGCTCACCCACCGCACTGTAGATCACTAAACTCTTCACTCACTCACTCATCCACTCACCCACCCACCCGCCCATCCCACCCGCTTCACTTTCCTCTTCTTCCCTCGCTCTGCTCGACCTCGGAAATTCCCTCTGCCATCCGTTCTTTTCCCAAGTTACTGCAACCTTGCGCAACTCAAGAAAGGTCTCAACTCTCACCTGGTACACCATCAATGTCGCTGGGAGTTGCTGGCCGTGGAGCATTCTGGGGCATTTTAGCCCCGTGCTCAGCGACCGAGATGAACAAGAAGATCGAGGGCCTTCCCGTGCGAAGAGCAGGAGGTGGTGGAGGAGGAGGAGACTTCAGAAGGCTTCCCGAGGGAGATGCAGGAACGCGTCGACGATGCTGCCGAACCGAACCGATGCCCTTTTTCAACATTGCACTGCTCGCTCTGCTCACAGCGGTGCGACGTTGAAAGGGCATCGGGTCGTCCGTCGCGGTCGACGTTGGAACGACGCGAAACCCCAGGAGAGAGTTGCGCGCGCGCGCGGGACAAAGACACGGCCGGGCAGTAAGCGCGTTTGCCTCCTTGTCGAAGAGGTTCTCCGTCTGAGCCATAAGCATTGCGGCGCATTTGCGACAGGCGGTAGAGCGTCAAGGAGCAAAAACCATCACGCAAACTCCGGTCATCCTCGCCGCGGCTTTTGGCCAACCATCGAACGAAAGACGGTCACTGCATTGCACACTTTCAGATGTGCTAAAATGAAAACGAATTTCTTCAGAACTTATTTTTGTGTTTAAGTTTGTTGTCCTTCCCACCCCCCCCCGGACCTCCGATGAGCACAGTTGGCTACATGCGAAAGAAGTTCAACAAATATACAGCCTTGTGCTATGGGAATGGGACTGTCACAAAGGCGCAAGACGTTTCACAGACATAGCCGCAGTAGGGAATGACGATTGCGATCATTTCTTCCCAACGAAGTAATCTGTAGGCAAGTAAAAAAATTGGCAACATTTTAGACCGCGATGTTGACGCACATGCCGTAGTCTTTTTTTGTTTATACAACGTCAGGGCATCTTTAAACTTTTTTCTTCTTGGTTCTTTGTCTTATCGACAGACATGCTCTTCACCTGAGGACGGCTGCTTGCGTTGTGGCCGAAACGTCGTGAGAATTATTTTATTATGTTTTATTGTTATTATTTTATTATTTCCCTTCTACGTGACTTTACCGAAAGAACCAAGAAGATGAATCCCTGCAGTCACGAAAGCTTTAAATCGAAATTGTGGCATCTTTAAAGTTCACCGTGAAGGTGACGGTGCGCATTTCATGGTAAATGCAACCGCAGAGTATTAACCGGGGAAGCCACGGTGGCTCGGACCGCGAAGCTCTGCAACAGGCAGCAAGGTCTCCCTTGAAAAAGGGGACTTCTGCTCCCAACCCCCCCACCACCTGCTCTCAAACTAAAACGCCTCGATAGAAGAAAACATGCGCACCCCGGAAAAAAAAAAGACTCTCCGCATCACGTTCCACGTGACCCCAACGGGAATCGCTAATTGTTCAACTTAACCGATTGACCAGTTGGCGGCGGCGTGGCCACAGAGCACGGGATATTATAACCACGTGTTATCTCGTTTCACGTAATATGTCATTATCAGCGGTCCTCACGACAAACATTCCCCTCGTCAGACTGTGACCTCCGCGGAGGAACGGCTTCCGGCGATCGCGTTGAGGACGACCCCGGGACCGCGGGGACTTGCCCGGGGTCCGACCCCCACCGTCTCGGATGATCCGTCTATACGACCCGTGCCGATCGCTAACCCCCGCCCGCCCGCCCGCTCCCCCCCCCCACCTCCCGCGCCACGCTAACCATGCCGCAACTCGAGCCCTCTTGCCCACGCGACACGCGGTTGTAAGCAAAAGGGCTTCATTTCAGCCGGGCGCCTGTACGGTTCGACCTACCCATAAAAGATGTTCATGCCCAGCACATCACATTCAGTGTACCCTGTTGCCATCGACGTGGCGACTAGTCACGTGCCACCAGCGATGTCGGGGAAAATAATCGGCGATTAATTCCCCCCCCCGCACCGCCCCCTGCCCTCCCAACCCCACAGCCGATACGATGAATTATCATTGCAATTCGACTTGACAAAAATCGGTCTCGTTCGTGTGGCGAGGTTTCCCCCCCCCCCCCCCCCGTTTCGTGTTGCGCGCTCAATTAGCCTCGACGCAACACAAGCAACCTAATTTGTGAATCGTTCAAAGAAACACGAATTTAACCATTTCTCACGACTCGACACACACGCACGCACGTGTTTTCGGGAGCATCGTCATCGCGCGCCGACCAAAAAAAGTGAGCTGCGCGCACATTCCGTTTCACTGGACGAGGGGGGAAAGCCTCATTTAGAGCACTTTGTGCCAAGCTAGGTGCACTATTTTCGAAGCCACAGGAAACGTGGGAAGACTCGCTGGCACAAAGTCACAGGCACCACCGGACCCAGCTGCCGCGGGTTAAGTGAGATGGGTGGTTAGCGAGCGCAGAAACGCACACGCGCCGAGCGGGACGCTTCCTCTGGACGAGCGCCTGGGGGACATTCTCGCGATTCCTCGGCGCATCGTGGGGCAGGAGGCTGGGGCCGTGTGGCCTCACTGGGGGGGGGGGGGGGAGAGGGGCGGGGTGGCGGGGGGGTGCACGGCTCCGACTGGGAGAGTTTCCGCTCGCCCGGGCTCGCAATCGCGGCACAAGCCGTTGCGGACTTTCGACAGCGGCGCATCGCGCGTGCAAACGCGCACACACACACGTGCACACACACACGCGCGCACGTGCACACACACGTGCACACACACACACGTACCCACACACACGTGCACACACACGCGCAAGCACACACACGCGCGCACGTGCACACACACGTGCACACACACACGTGCACACACACACGTGCACACACACACGTGCACACACACACGCGCAAGCACACACACGCGCGCACGTGCGCGCACACACACGCGCACACACATACACGTGCACACACACGCGCGCACGCACACACACGTGCACACACACGTGCGCACACACGCACGCACACACACACACACGTGCACACACACGTGCGCACACACGCGCGCACGCACTCGCGTCAGAATTCGTTCGTCGCGTTTTGTTTTATCGAGGTTTCATTCCAACGTCGAATTCATTTGCAAATTACAAATTGTAGATTTGGAATATGCGCACCTGGCATGAGCGTTTTCTCACCTAATGACCCACAGATTCACGTAGAAACAAATAAGCCTCACAGAGGCGCATAGATTCACTTAAGAGACAACGATGAACTGGAATGCTCTGACAGCGACTTCACCACGATCCAAATCGTATTTTGAGACGACAGAATCGCACAGAGACTCACGGGCTCACAGAGACGCAGAGACTCGCGATGAGACCAACTGAGAAATTCGAATCCGCTGGCAGTGGTCTCCACCAACGCTGCTTCTCGCACCCTCGTGTGCGGGGGGGGGGGGGGCCCAACAGCGACCGGCGCTAATCACCGATGGGTTCCCCATGCACGCAGTCCTCGTCACCCGGGACTGGAAAACCCGGGACGGACTTTGCAGCGTCATTAACGTGGAGCCATCGTAACGCGTGAACGGTTCGCGGGGTGTCTGCAATGTCTCGTTGCCCCAATATTACCAGTGTCTGTCTGCGATGTTCGAGAGAAGGAAAGAGGAAAACGCTTCGGTTAAAATGGCGGTGTTGAAATGTTGACTACCTCGCCTGGTATACAGGATGTGGGTTCGATCCCGACCCTGACGCCTGCTGCGTACTTGGAGTTTGCGTGTGCTCGCCGTGGTCATGTGGATTTTTCTCCGGGTCCTCCGGTTTTTCCTTCCACATATAGAAACGTGCGTTTAGAGTATTTGGCTGCTATACATTTCCAACATGATAAACCACTTCGCTCGTGCTGTCACTAGCCACTTTGCGTCGTACGCCTTTGGGCCCGTGCTGCAATGCAAGTTAAAAAAACGATCCAAGTCTTTCTTAGTCTCTGTAATGGCAGACAGAGGTAATTTGACAGATACAGGATCACCATTGATGAGTCTTGAGAGTTGATTGAAGCTTTCCTGGGTAAATAAAAAAGTAACGACTGTCAAAATAATTACATTTGACAGCTCCTTGTCAATCCACTGCTGGATGAAGGCCTCCCTCGTGTCACTCACTAAGGATGTTTGACCATACTTCACCACACTGGTCGGTGCGGGTTTGGGAAACCCTGAACGAGTTCAGATTTCGATTTGTGACCGATGTTTACCAAGGCCAGGAATCAAACTCAGGTCATTGGGTTATTAGCGCAGTGCACCAACTACTGCGCCACCGCTCCCCCGGGCGCTCGCTCACTCGCATATTAAAATAAAAAAATAAACCACTTTGACTTTTCTTCTTGGTTCTTTCAGTAAAGTCACGTAGAAGGGAAATAATAAAGTAATAAAAATAAAACATAATAAAATTATTCTCACGACGTTTTGACCACAACGCAAGCAGCCGTCCTCAGGTGAAGAACAGGGCTGTCGGAAAGACAGCGTCTGAATGAGCACCACCAAGCTTGGCAGCGTATATTTAAGCTGGGTTGGAGGGAGAAGAGCGCCTTGACAAAGGAATTTGCATATCAAGAGGAATTTAGCATATTTATGGGAAATGCAGATATGGGATTAGTCACTACTTGTGGAATGCGTAGGAGGTGGGGGGGGGTTTCAAAGTCATATTATGCCCGTGCATTACTGCCACCAAACGAGGCGGCGGTAACTAACACGCAGAGTCTCACGATAATCGGTCTCCCATCACAGGAACGGTCAGAATAAATGAAGATGAGATTTAGCGTGCGTGCGTGCGAGCGAGCGTGCGTGCGTGCGTGCCTGAGAGCAGGCCCCGTGGTGTCACCACCTCTCACTCCCCAACCTCCTGGTGACACCGGAACATTTACCGCACCCTCTCCGATATTTGCACCGCATTTAACCATCGCCAGCCATGTCCCCGACGACGGAACCTTTCGTTGTTTGCAGTCCGCTGCTTCTCGCGGCTGGGGCCCGGGTTTGCGTGTCGCCGGAGAGGCAGGTGCGAATTTCACCCGGTAGTGGAGAGGGATGCGGGGGTGGGGGGTGACGATGGCAAAAAAATGTTGCCGCGATTGTCCGCCGATTTGCCCGTTTTCCCCACTGTAGATTGGGAGAAAACCGATTAGCTGCCACACATGAATTGGCAGCCAACACAAGGGATTGTGGCCGACGGAGGAAACCGATGACGGAATGCCAGCCAAAGGAGCGAACACGCCCAATGAAGCGACGATAGCCACGGCAATGGAAATTTGAGATCAGTTCCATGGGCAGGAGCGAGACAGATTGTGCAAACGCGGGACCGTGAGGGATGGCGACGGTGCGTGTGGGGCATTCAAACAGCGGTGGATAGACCATGGGCAACTGTGACGACGAAAATTAATTAACTTTGTCGGCATTAACCACGACAGATTTCTTAGCTCCTCAATTTTTCTTGATAGGTCAAATAGTATTCAGACGCAGGAGCGACACTAAAAACAGGTTGAACATTTTCCGAATCTCTCTTCTCTCTCCAACCTAATCCTTACAACAATGAACGTACTACCACTTTTTTTGTTGTTTAAATGCAGCTTCGATGACGCTGGCCAACCGACGTCACCAACCGCCGCGCTCTGCCCACCAGCGCCCACGCTCAGGGGGAAGCCCATTCATCAGCCAGCGCCTCGCCCCCCCCCCCAACCGCCACCACCTGTCCCCCTCCTGCCCAGAAATGGCCGTGCCCGGCCGAGTTCCTGCGCCCGGCGCCAGGGGCCGTGCCGTGACCTTCGCCGGCGCCGCCGCTGCCCATGTACGTCCCGTGTGCGTGAAGAGGAAGAAGATGCGATCCCCCCCCGATTCACAGATTCCGATCCCGTGACACGGGAGGCACTCCCGCTTTGAAACACGACGCGCTAAATATCGGGAGGGCGGGGGGGGGGTGGCACGGAGGACTGGGGAGGTTGGTGGGGGCGACGCTGTCATCTCCGCCATCATGTCAACAGTATCACGGGTGCCATCGTGGTGAGATGTTAACTACCTCGCCTGGTATGCAGGAGGTCGAGGGTTCGACCCCGACCCCGATGCTTAATGCATTTTCGGAGTTTGCATGTGCTCCCCGTGGCCGCGTGGATTTTTCTCCGGGTTCCCCGGTTTTAATATATCCACGTGATGAGCTACTTCATTGCGCTGTCATTTGTGGCCACGTCGCTTGTGAAAAAGGGCAGTATAGCTCAGTGGGCCTTACCTGTCAAAACGGAGTTTAGTTTTAGTTTAGCATCGCTCTGCGGCAGTTTCGCCGCGATGATGTTACGATAGGTTGCTACAGGTGGCCGCCGTGGGAACACTGCGGGCAGCTGAGGGCAATGCGGAAAACCCCACCGTTGTCCTGTACCTTAAAAAAATCCCCACGTACCCACACGGCATGGGGAGATCTTCATCCAGCAGCGGATTGACAAAGTGACGGGACGTGTACACGACAATTGAAAAAATCCCCAATGAATCTCAAGGTGTTGTTTTTTGTTGTTTCTGTGCGTTCCACATTGGCCCTGTCGCATCAGGACGTCGTTCGGCCAATCGGAATGCAGCGGCGGTGAACTGTGACCCTGCAGGGCGACACGTGCAGGGCACAGGCGCACGCACGGGGCGAGGCAGTCGGGTGGCGTAAATCGAGAGCTGCGACCGCAGTGGGAAACCCAAGCGGGAGGGATGGGGAAATAGAAGTGAGAGGGATCAGTTCGTGAGACCATCGGAGCACTTGGGACAGGACGCTGACTGGGAGGTGAAGTGCAGGCGGTGCGACTGCACCCGCGGGCGCAACGGCTGGAGGGCTTCGTGAAGCACCATGCTACAAAGCCTGCCCCCCTCCCCCCCCTTTACATTTAAATTGGATGGCGGGTGGGTCATTTAAAGCTCCGCGTCGGGGCCCACACCAGCTATGCTACGCCACTGTTGACGATTGCAAACAGCGGAGCGCCCATCAGTCGTGGCGTCAAGCCCGAGCTACGATGCGGATGACACCAAAGTGATTGATGAGCTTTGGTTTTAGAAGGAACTTCCCCCCCCTCTCTCCACTACTCCACCACCCCCGCTCGCTGAGCGCGAGGAGGGAGTGAGGATTTTGCAGCGTCGTCGTCGTCGTCCACCTTTGCGTTTGTGTCCCAGGTCTCGCTGGCCAAAGGGTGCCGTTTCTTTACGGCTACAGAGAAATAAAGAAATACCATCCATCGATTTCGTGAGGTCTATTGATTGCCCATCCGGTAAGGTGGCTCGGAGGTACAGTGGTGAGCGGCTCACAATCGGAAGGTTGAAATTTTAAATACTGGCTGTGGGGCGGTTAACTTAGCCCATCATCCTACCGGGGTGGATAAAATAGCTACTATTATGTGCGGAAATCAACCGTGGTTGTCTTATGGAAAATCTATCCCTGCCACCCAACGGAAAGTGGAATTGTTACATACAGTACCTTTTAATAATAAAATAATAAGAATAAAAACCAAATCGACCTTCATGAATTAGATGTTCGAATGGTACAAGCCCAATTATTACCCATCAATTTCGGATTTCACAATAATCAATACCAATAACATCGTGCAAAATTAACCTTGACCGGCGCGAGTCATCATCAACAGCTATGATCAGATCGGTGTAGAAAAATAATCCACGGCAAACAGCATCAGCAACGACAAGGCAAAATAAAACTATTTCATATCTTTTTTTCCGCAAGCCATTCTCTCAATTGAATAAACGCATTACATAATATTTATTGTATGCTCAATTGTGGTGTTCGTAGCTGGCTGCGTGTCATTTTGCAACCGGCGCTCAGTAACTGCGTTAAAAAAAAAATCTGTTGCAATTTTGGTGTAATTTACACAATCTCATCCCAGATGCCCAGTTCAACGCCGACAACAGGGGTCACGGACACCGAGACCTATTGCTTAACGTGACGTCCACAGCGTCGTTCACGCCCGCAAGTTGAGGGGCGGGGCGGGGCGGCGGGGGGGGCAACGTCCCCTCAAGGACGAGGAATGCCGCTTACAACCGGGGTCATCTCGCAACCAGAGCCGTGGCACAAGCGCAACGCACTCGCGCTCACGATGCAAACCACCCAGCGAGGGCTGTGAACGCGAGGACCTTGTGCACAAACACTCTACGGTCACGGGCCGTGTTCGCGCACACAGTGTGCAGCCTCGCGAGCGTGCAAGCACGCAGATAAGGCGCACGCACGCACATGAGAACGAGCCAGCCAGCCAGCGAGCGAGCGGACGAGGGAGGAGGGGGTCTGAATCGCGCCGCCTACAATACCCGCACGCACCGTGGCCGAACACCGCACGGCACGCTGCTGTACCCTGCACGGAGGCGGTTCGCGTGAACGGACCACCGCGTAGCCACGAGCGCGCGTGTCGGGTTCACGCGTTGCCGCTGGGACGGGGACAGGGACGGGACGACGGCAGGCGCCATCGAGCCAACCGCGGGCACGGACCGCGATCTTTGTCACCGAGCGAGCGAGCGAGCGATACGCCGAGACGGCGCCGTGATGACGAGCGGGCCTCCCCGCCTCGTCGCTCTCCACGACGTCGTTAGGGATGCCGCAGCCAAGATGACACGAGGGGGTAGGGCGGGAGAGGGAGGGAACGAGTGAGCAACGCTGCCCTCAGATGCTTTGACAATGCTATTGCACTGCTTGCTGCAGGCTGCACAGTAGTGCAACGCTGTCAGAGCGTCTGCTGGCAGCCGGCCGGGTCAGGGGTCAGGGGTGAAGGGGCGAAGGGGGGAGGGATCGCCCTGCCCACAAAAGCCGAGGCGTAGCCAAATGCCGCGCCGTATCGCTGCGTCGCGGCATCGGGAGAGGTGCTGGAGGCTTGTGGTGCCCTTCATCCAGCAGTGGATTCAACGTGTACCGATGATGATGATGATGAATACTGCAATGTGCACAGAAGTTTATCCGGTGTGCTAAATGTACAAAAGTGCAGTGTTTCTGAACCCGTGCGATGTCTACGTGTGGATGTTTGTTGAATGCTGAACATAGCACTTGTATGTACAACACACTGTAAAATGGAATACCAGAAAAAACATTTTTGGGGCCAAACATTCCGGGCAGTAACGTCCTTGAAAGTGAGCCCTGAGACCCTGTGACACACGCTCCCGAGACAAAGTCTAAAACATAATTTAACCATCTCACCACACAAAGTAAAACAAATAATTGTTGCTGTTATTAGCGTTAAAATAGGACAAACTGCGAAGACCATCATATTTTATGAGAATGCATTTGAAGAATGCAAGTTATCATACTTCACCTAAATATGCCTTTACTGAATTTAACAATGAGGACCGTGCATACAATTACGTACTTAAATTAACGCTGCATTTTTAAATGCAAAATAAATGACCTCACATTAAATTCAACACATACGCTGCACGTACGAACGCTCTCGGTTCAGCGTCTGAATTCTGGACTGTAGCGGGACTGTAACACTATTTATTGACCCAAGGAAACCTTCTGTAGGGTTTCGATTTAAAGCTTTCGTGACTGCAGCGATTCATCTTCTTGGTTCTTTCGGTAAAGTCACGTAGAAGGGAAATTATAAAATAATAAAAATAAAACATAACAAAATAATTATGTTATGTTGTTTATATTATTATTTTATTATTTCCCTTCTACGTGACTTTACCGAAAGAACCAAGAAGACTTCTGTAGGGTCTTAAGATTCTGTTTCTCGGTCGGAATGTTTGTGTCCATTCCCTCGCGGGTATAACTTCAGCAAGACGTTGCAACGACGACGAAGGTACACTCGTCAGAGAGAGCCGCGCGGTAGCGTACGCACGACAACGTCAACGATGAGCGCCCTACACACGCAGACGATCGATCCGTCGACGAGTCCAAAACATCCACGCGAAAACCTCGGCGCAAAAAAACTAAACAACAAAAGCAGTGTCCACGAGCCTGCGTGGCTCCGCGCGTGTGAGCGACGTCACGTTCGTGGGGCCGGGTGTACCGTGCGTGGAGTTTGTCTCCCACGGCGTCACGCGCACACGCGCTCGCGCTCGCGCACGCACGCACATGCGCACGGTAGCACAGGACATGGCTGCCCCAAAAGCGCCGACCGATCGCAGCGCAGTGCGCAGAGCACCCCGGGCCAGCGTCCACGCTTCCCGTCCCCCCACCCCGCCTGCCGGCCTGCCATTGGCATCGCCGCGGATAAGCACGGAGCCGCGTGGTTTTCCCCATCCGTGCCGACACGAAATCGCGGTGCCGCGTACACAAACCCGCGTGGTACGCTGTGCCGCTACCACCTGCGCGGTCTGTGCGCGCACGTGCGCGGGGAGAGTAATTGATGGTGTTGCTGCTTCAGCGACCTTATCAACAGAAGTGCACATCACGATCTTTCCGACTCAAACCAGTGACGATGTACGCATGCACGTCACCGCTGCGCGCGCGCGGGTGCCGCGTGTCGGCCGTGTTCGCAATATCATCGCAACGGAACTCCAAGCGGGAACGTGGCCAGAACCGTTCACCGGAGCAACTGGCTTTTTGTTGTTGTTGTTGGAAAAAAATCCCGATGAATTATTCAAGAGCGACGCCTCGACATTGTCTGCATTGAAATAAATCACCGCATGAAGGGATTATTATTATTATGACTACTACTACTGCTGCTACTACTACTACTACAACCACGAGGGTGTTTGTGTGTTGCACGGAAGTACTGTGTATATAGTGGAAGGTAAAAAAAAAGCAGCGAAGGGTTCTTTGTTGCCAAATCGGTTGAAAGCCTCGCGCACACGCACAGCACGAGTGCTGTGCGTGTGCTCGTCACATACACCTGTGCGTGTCACGTACACCTGTGACAGGTACGCACGGCCAAAGACAGCGATGGTGGAAGCTGTAGGACGGTCTGCGCAGCTTGACCAGTGTAAGTGCATCCTGGACGTACGGAAAAGTGAATAGGTTGAATACGTTCTTCGCTTTTTAGACCAAAATATTTTTTCGTTTCATATATATATTTACAAAATGATTCTACGAATGGGATATATTATTGTTGGATGAATATGCACGCGAGCGTAAATATATATACACACGCACGCGTGTTAAAAATAGACGTTTGATTGCAGTGGACAATTGTTTCAAATCTACAGCTATTTTATTTCAGTTTTTGTACCTAAATTTTTATCATGAAAATGTGCTTAGTTATTCACTCGGCATTGCACGCTAAATGTGTCTGCGTTGCATTAAATTTCTCGTTCACATGAGTGCCCAACGATTAAACACACAATATACAATCTGCACGAAATATTATTTCTTTGTATAAATGTTCTAAGCATAAAATAAAGAAAACTATAAGGTGCAGTATTTGCAGAAAATATTCATTAAAATCGTAGTTAAATCATTTTCTCTTCATGGTGCAATTTTAACATTATGTATCGCAACTGAAATATATCTATCTATCTGCACAATTTAATTTTATCTCTTATAAATGTATATAGCTACGTGCCATTCTGTATACATATATTTGTTAAATGACAACAAATAGTTTGCGATTCGCCCAAAAATATTTATTTTGTATTTTTAAATATGTGCTTGCAATTTACTAAAATGTAAATTACAAAAAATATTGAAATGTACAAAACAAAAGATGTACTTTGCACAAGCACGTGTATTATACACCCACAAGGATATGCATCTACATATACATATATAAGTACGTGTACAATTTACATGATGGTGTTGTGTATAATTATGGAACGTAATTATAAGACAATATAATACGCGGATTGCTTGCTTGTATTAATTCCCAACGTGAACATGATCAATAAAATGGCATTAATTTAGACAAAGCATTGTAACATGGATGGACACATGCAGACTGTGCTTGGTGGCTGCCTAAAGCAGCAGCATCATCATCATCAAGGATTCAGACTGAATTCTCCCCATTCCTCCTCTGCACAGCGGAGCCGTCCACTCTGCACACGAAACAAACCCCACGTCACCACCACGTCACCACCACGTCACCGTCGTCTTCGTCACTAACAACGTCATCATGAATATTATTTACTCCGACCGCTGTATCACACAGCCTTGCCTGGCGTCGTCCCTGCCTCCTAGCTGCGGCTGGCAGTTACAGAGAAAACGAAAAACACGTAGAGAATAACCCCAAGGGGCAAAACAAACGAAAAAACGGCAAAAATAGTGGAATATGCACATTTTTACTAAATGAATGCGCATCGCAATCGCGTCCTAAGCTGGCCGGAAAGAACGCAGCACGAATGCCTCTGTGCGGACCGAAGTGGCTTGCGGGCAGTAATCGAATTGCTGCTTTTCACCTTATCTGCGGCAGCGAAGCAGCCCACGGGAAGCACTATCTGGGGCCATCTCCTTGTTAGGCCTGAACTTTGCATGTGAAGCGGGAGCCCTGGGCGCAAGCGGCAGGGCCCTTCTTAGGCATGCGCTCACTTGCTCGTTCATTATCCTTGGTAATTGGTAGCTCGGATAAAACACAAGAAGTGCATATAACCTTCTTGGTTCTTTCGGTAAAGTCACGTAGAATGGAAATAATAAAAGAATAAAACATAATAAATAAAACATAATAAAACAAATTTTATTATGTTTTATTTTTATTATTTTATTATTTCCATTCTACGTGACTTTACCGAAAGAACCAAGAAGATGAATCCCTGCAGTCACGAAAGCTTTAAATCGAAAAAGTGCATATAATTTGTAACATTGGTTTAAGACGCACTTTTGTTGTTAACCTACATAGAATGAGGGCGGTGACAGAATATCACGTAGGCTTTTAATGTTTCGTATAAGTTCTTGGTTTACCCGCCTACATGCTTAGGCAGTCACGTGCAGGGCGATGGAGTCACGAACCCTCGACGAGTGAGGAGCGGGCCAGTCATTACAGTGGCGAGCTCGGGCAAGGGGATATTATATTAATTTGTCCACGCGCGCGGTTAATCCGCAACCAGCATAATAACGGGAGAGAGGAGTCAAGGACAGCGTCACAAAAATATCAATATATTGTGTATATATCCACGACGCACGAACGCATTCCGAAACGTTTCGAACGTCACCCGCGCGTGCCCGATGCGAGCGGTGACGTCGTTTTTGGTCGATGTGTCTATTTCGGAGGATGCCGTGGTGGGCACTATTCGTGGATGCTGCAGACAAGTGACTACATATTTCAGACACTGCCGCCACTCCCCGTCCCCGCAGTTTCAACACTTCCTGAAATATACAACGTTTAGCGCTGAGACCTGCAACTTAAAATACTCGCAGGAGATTCTACCTTTTTTTTTACAATTCTCTATAAATAGAAATCAACTCCCCCTGATAATCCATCTCACGGTTTACTACTACTACTGGGGGTTACATCCCACTGATGGAAAAGTACAATATCTTCAAATGGATAATGATATCTCCAGGAACATCGGGGACGGTGATTGCAATTTTTGTTTAATTATTATCATAATTCTTGAGTTCCACGTATATAAGATGACATTTTGCTGCTAAATTACCATCTCGCACTGCCATCATCCTGCATTTACGTTGTCTAAAATAACAGCGGGACGCCGTTTTTACCGCGCGGCAATTTCGACGGCACTTTAAGGTAAACATTTTTACCTAAATGTACGTAAAGGTGATGCAGCACAATCCTGTACGCGGCACATTTCACCATCGCGCGTTAGGCGAACACGGAGCAAGGCCAACAGCGCCGCACCGTCCGCGAGCGGAACTGTCCCCTCGACAAGTGCGACCAAACATCAGCTCGAGAAAAATCGCAACGCACGAACACGCCGCCCCGTCCGTCCGTCCGTCGACCATAAAAAAAAACGACAGAAAAATCCGTTCACAAAACTCCGGGCGGGAAGTTCCAAAACCAACCCCCCCCCACCCCTCCCCCCCCAAAAAAATGACGACGCGCAGCTGGTTGCCGCCACGGCAGGGCCTGTTGACAGCAGGTCGGAGGTGGGCAAATTAAATTGGGGAAAAGGCAATAATTTGAGTGACTCAGCCAATGAGCAAGCAAAGCAAAGGCACGGGCGCTGACTCACAGCCACACACACACATCCTGTTTGAAACCGAGAATTCATTTCACATTAATCACCGCTCGTTTAAGCGGCAGCAGAAGCAGCGGCTGCGGTGACGTGGGCTCCTCCCACCACCACCACCACAGGCCCTCCGTGCTCACGGGACACGCCAAAAATGGGGCCCTGCTTTGGGAAAACTGGGGATTTATTTTCTTTTATCCTTAACTTCCTATCACTCGACTCTACATATGCACAGATACGTGAAGCTCTCGAAACGGACTGGGACCAAGCCTTCTCAGCTCACGGCACATATAACCCAGTGAAGTGCGGTGAGGTCAATGGCTGGGGAGGTACTGGTTAGTGTCAGAGCCAGATTCACACGCCGAGGGGGGCGTGGCCTCACGGAGGGGGGCGTGGCCTCACTGAGGGGGCGTGTCCTCACAGAGGGGGCGTGTTAAACACGACCCCCTCAGTGAGGCAGATGTGATAGCTGCCTCCCCTGGTGCTGTTTCATTGCAGTTTCATGACGAGACCAGCGAGCCTAAATATCTTTATACACATACGTGAAATAAGTTACCTGGAGTATGGAAGGCGAGGACATGAAATGAAGGGGTCTACAAACATTACATTGGTGACATACTGAGATAGTAACAGGCACGCGCTTATTGCCCGCGCTCCATCCAGTTACTGAGGGGTTGCGCAATCAGAGGGGAGGCTGAGCTCGTCCCTGCCTCACCTCTCGTCTCTTCCTGTATTTGCAGCGGAGCTCCGCAAATTTGGCGATTTTGACTATAACAATGATTGGAAGCATATATAAATTACATTTATAACACAGATCAGTGGGAAATCTTAATATTTATTTTATTTGATTATTATTTTTTTATATTTTCGTAACAGCTATCTTCATTGGAGTATGCCAGGTGAGGCTCTGCCTCCCCTGCCTCCCCTGACCGCACGACCCTGATATAACCAAACAATTCCTGGGTTCTTTGTCTTTCCACGTAAAAGATAAATATGATTCAGCCATCAGCTCATTTTGGTTTTCGAGGCAAATATTATTCAGCAGCAAGCAAGAACACTCGGGACCGGTTTTGACATTCTGGGTCTCATCAACAGTGTCAGGCTTGTTAAACAAATGCTTCTGGGTTGCCAGATGTTACTGGCGAAAGCACTCGATCCAAAGAATAAAAGACCCCGTTCAACACAAAAAAGCAATCACCAACGCATTGTGTGTGTTGTTGCAAAGCATCGTGGGTTATGCACTGCACTTATATACAACTCTAAAGACTGAGACCAATCCCGTTCTTGGTCATGGATGTGCAGAGACAAATCTGGACATGCTAATGTCACCATGCACAGCGACGACGTCACATCAGACAATGGGCCACGTGCCCACTGGCGACACAGCGCTTGGAATTAATTATCAACGGATGAAAAAAAAAATCAGAATTTAAAAAAAAAGAATATTCCTCGGCAAAATATGCACGCCTACCGAACTGTTTAATAAAAACAATCATGCTTCCACTCCGTCTATTCTCGACCGTCTTAACCGACCCGTACTGAGCGGTGTGGTGATGTATGTACATGTGTTTAACTTCTTTTGCACCGTACGTAGCTAACCGTGCGAATCAGAGGTGTGGGCGAAGGACGAACGAAACTCAAAAAGCAGCTATAAAGAAATGAGTTTTCAATCTATTTTTAAAAGTTCAGAGCTCCAGTGGCTTCCTAATATCGGAAGGAAGAGCGTTCCAGACGGCCGCAGAAGCGCAAATGAAAGCGCGCGATGCAGTGACCGTCTTTGTTCAATGATTAGTCAAAAGCCGCTGCTCCGAGGATGACCGGAGTTTGCCAAATATGGTCAATAACGCCCACGACCTGAGCCCCATCGCGTGCGCACACCTCTCGTCCAACAGTGGATGTATACATGGGCTGTTCGTTCACATTTCGATGAACGTTAATACACGGTGCACATCGTGGAAACAGTAACGTAATTCAAGAGACGATTTCCCACATGCTCGAACCGTACCGTAACCCTGCTGCTGCTGCACACGCCAGACTCTAGATCTTCCACTGACGACGAGGGGAAATTGGAAACGTTGATGTCGTTGATGGTGATGTTGATGGCGACGTTGATCTGCCAGCCAATGCCCTTTTTAATATTGCACTGCTCAGCATCATAGCGGACAGTAGTACAACACAAAAAGGGCTGTGGCCCACAGAAGTTGCAGCCACCTTTGACGAGTCGACGATCGCTCATTCATACTTCGCCGTGGAAAAGTAGGCCAAACTACCCTCTTCTCCAGACCTCCCTCTGAGCAGAGGACCTTCTGCCAGCAGTGGCGTGAGCAAGCCATTGCAGGCCTGCGCTTCTACCTTTCTTCACGCTAATATCGCTTTTTTGTCGGGCCTTTTCTCCTACTTCCTGTTCAGGACAAACACGCGGAGGGGGCCCTGGGCTAGGCTGCGATAAACTCACGGTAGTAACATTTCAAAACACGAGAAAAACGGTATTGAGCCGACGCAAAACATTTTCTTCCCAAGATTCAAAGTTGGAAGAGATCACATTTATAAGCGAGACAACTGACCGTGTCCGCTAACTGCGGCCCATGTTGTAAGAGCGTCTTGGAGAACGGTTGAATGTGGTACTCCCATCCTGGTGTCGTCCACCAACACCCAGGCTTTAGTTACAGGTGTTCTAAAACAAGTGTGTGCGTGTGCTTCCAGAACCGTGACCCAAAACTTGTGAATGGGACTGTTCAGTTTATAGTAAAACCAGACCATAGCTTAGACCGCAAGCCACAGCTCTTAACCGCCAACAGCAAATCACTACTCGCTCGCACGCCAAAAACTCCGAAAACAATAGAGCTCTCTACCGATGGTCTCATAGCAACGTCAAGTGCCTCCAAAATCCAGTGCATAACCGAAGGCAACTCAAACCTCTTGCATAACTCAACGGAACTCGTAGCCCAGAATCTTAACCCTTGTAACCCTGAAGCCTCATAACGAGAAGGCGCGAGAGTCAATGATTAGCTTGCGTTAAGCACACGGTGTTAGGGTTCAGGTTTACCCCATAATTGCCCGGCCGCAATCTGACAACGCCAAGCACACAAGTGCCTCCTTCTCTGGGAATACGAACATTTCGAGGAGGGTAGGTAAGGTAACAATTAGCGTGGAATTATTTAACATCCTTCCCCTCCGACTCGGCACCAGCCACGACGATTCCAAGAATTGCCACGATTCCGACTTAAGGTTCGATTGAAGAATGGTTGATGTGCTTCTCGTTATTATTTGACTCATTCCTATTGTTTGTCGTTTTTTTTCGAATCTTACACGCACGACTGCACACGCATGTTTCATGCGATTATACATCTAGGAAGCTACGCCATCGTTGCATGCCTCATTGTTTGTGTCATAATGCCACTTGGCCCGGCGACATGTTGAGTGTGAAAGGGGAAAGAGTAAGGGAAGAGGAACTAATGGATCAGGTGGTGAGCTTTTGTGGGACAGTCGGTGGGTCAAAGTGAGTCAGTCGGTGGGTCAAAGTGAGTCAGTCGGTGAGTCAAAGTGAGTCAGTCGGTGGGTCAAAGTGAGTCAGTCGGTGGGTCAAAGTGAGTCAGTTGGTGGGTCAAAGTGAGTCAGTCGGTAGGTCAAAGTGAGTCAGTCGGTGGGTCAAAGTGAGACAGTCGGTGGGTCAAAGTGAGACAGTCGGTGGGTCAAAGTGAGACAGTCGGTGGGTCAAAGTGAGTCAGTCGGTGGGTCAAAGTGGGACAGTCGGTGGGTCAAAGTGAGACAGTCGGTGGGTCAAAGTGAGAGTCGGTGGGTCAAAGTGAGTCAGTCGGTGGGTCAAAGTGTGACAGTCGGTGGGTCAAAGTGAGACAGTCGGTGGGTCAAAGTGAGACAGTCGGTGGGTCAAAGTGAGTCAGTCGGTGGGTCAAAGTGAGACAGTCGGTGGGTCAAAGTGAGTCAGTCGGTTGGTCAAAGTGAGTCAGTCGGTGGGTCAAAGTGAGACAGTCGGTGGGTCAAAGTGTGTCAGTCGGTGGGTCAAAGTGTGTCAGTCGGTGGGTCAAAGTGAGACAGTCGGTGGGTCAAAGTGAGACAGTCGGTGGGTCAAAGTGAGTCAGTCGGTGGGTCAAAGTGAGAGTCGGTGGGTCAAAGTGAGTCAGTCGGTGGGTCAAAGTGTGACAGTCGGTGGGTCAAAGTGAGACAGTCGGTGGGTCAAAGTGAGACAGTCGGTGGGTCAAAGTGTGTCAGTCGGTGGGTCAAAGTGAGACAGTCGGTGGGTCAAAGTGAGTCAGTCGGTTGGTCAAAGTGAGACAGTCGGTGGGTCAAAGTGAGACAGTCAGTGGGTCAAAGTGTGTCAGTCGGTGGGTCAAAGTGTGTCAGTCGGTGGGTCAAAGTGAGACAGTCGGTGGGTCAAAGTGAGACAGTCGGTGGGTCAAAGTGAGTCAGTCGGTGGGTCAAAGTGAGACAGTCGGTGGGTCAAAGTGTGACAGTCGGTGGGTCAAAGTGAGACAGTCGGTGGGTCAAAGTGTGACAGTCGGTGGGTCAAAGTGAGACAGTCGGTGGGTCAAAGTGAGTCAGTCGGTGGGTCAAAGTGAGTCAGTCGGTGGGTCAAAGTGGGACAGTCGGTGGGTCAAAGTGAGTCAGTCGGTGGGTCGAAGTGAGTCAGTCGGTGGGTCAAAGTGTGACAGTCGGTGGGTCAAAGTGAGTCAGTCGGTGGGTCAAAGTGAGTCAGTCGGTGGGTCAAAGTGAGTCAGTCGGTGGGTCAAAGTGAGACAGTCGGTGGGTCAAAGTGAGACAGTCGGTGGGTCAAAGTGAGTCAGGCGGTGGGTCAAAGTGTGACAGTCGGTGGGTCAAAGTGTGACAGTCGGTGGGTCAAAGTGAGACAGTCGGTGGGTCAAAGTGAGTCAGTCGGTGGGTCAAAGTGTGACAGTCGGTGGGTCAAAGTGAGACAGTCGGTGGGTCAAAGTGAGACAGTCGGTGGGTCAAAGTGAGTCAGTCGGTGGGTCAAAGTGAGACAGTCGGTGGGTCAAAGTGTGACAGTCGGTGGGTCAAAGTGAGACAGTCGGTGGGTCAAAGTGAGTCAGTCGGTGGGTCAAAGTGAGTCAGTCGGTGGGTCAAAGTGAGTCAGTCGGTGGGTCAAAGTGAGACAGTCGGTGGGTCAAAGTGAGTCAGTCGGTGGGTCAAAGTGAGTCAGTCGGTGGGTCAAAGTGAGTCAGTCGGTGGGTCAAAGTGAGACAGTCGGTGGGTCAAAGTGAGACAGTCGGTGGGTCAAAGTGAGACAGTCGGTGGGTCAAAGTGAGTCAGTCGGTGGGTCAAAGTGAGTCAGTCGGTGGGTCAAAGTGAGACAGTCGGTGGGTCAAAGTGAGACAGTCGGTGGGTCAAACTGAGACAGTCGGTGGGTCAAAGTGAGTCAGTCGGTGGGTCAAAGTGAGTCAGTCGGTGGGTCAAAGTGAGTCAGTCGGTGGGTCAAACTGTGACAGTCGGTGGGTCAAAGTGTGACAGTCGGTGGGTCAAAGTGAGTCAGTCGGTGGGTCAAAGTGTGACAGTCGGTGGGTCAAAGTGAGTCAGTCGGTGGGTCAAAGTGAGACATTCGGTGTGTCAAAGTGTGACAGTCGGTGGGTCAAAGTGAGTCAGTCGGTGGGTCAAAGTGAGTCAGTCGGTGGGTCAAAGTGTGACAGTCGGTGGGTAAAAGTGAGTCAGTCGGTGGGTCAAAGTGAGACAGTCGGTGGGTCAAAGTGAGTCAGTCGGTGGGTCAAAGTGAGTCAGTCGGTGGGTCAAAGTGTGACAGTCGGTGGGTCAAAGTGAGTCAGTCGGTGGGTCAAAGTGAGTCAGTCGGTGGGTCAAAGCGAGTCAGTCGGTGGGTCAAAGTGTGACAGTCGGTGGGTCAAAGTGAGTCAGTCGGTGGGTCAAAGTGAGTCAGTCGGTGGGTCAAAGTGAGTCAGTCGGTGGGTCAAAGTGAGTCAGTCGGTGGGTCAAAGTGAGACAGTCGGTGGGTCAAAGTGTGACAGTCGGTGGGTCAAAGTGAGTCAGTCGGTGGGTCAAAGTGAGTCAGTCGGTGGGTCAAAGTGAGACAGTCGGTGGGTCAAAGTGAGACAGTCGGTGGGTCAAAGTGTGACAGTCGGTGGGACTCCACTACATGAGACGCAGAAGATCACAAACGGTGAGAAATAATGGGCATCAACTCCCAGTTGAGGATCACAGCAAATAGGGGGCCATCCATTGAGTACGTACGCATGGAGGGGGGGTTAACCCAAATGCGTACGCTTGCGTATGGGGGGGGGGGGTCTACTGACAATGTACGCATAGGGAACGGGGGGGGGGTGAAGCCTCGATAATAATTTGTCTACATTGGCCTTCAAATGAGTTAGATAGTCCGGCGGTGGACTGTTTGCTTAAAACACGTTGATATGATTAATCCTTGATCGTTTCGGCATGGATTCAATATCAGGATTAAATATCGGCCTTTCTATAGGATTCGGGGGAGGGGGTGCGTCAAGTGTACGTACGCAGGTGGGGGGGGGGGGGTGTAAAAAGTACGCGTGCGTACAGGGAGGGGTCAAATTTTGACAGAATCTTTGCGTACCTACTAAATGGATGGCCCCTAGATGGATAAAGATGGCTGCAGCCTGTGCCACTGTGAGAGGAGAGTGGAGAGGGTAGGGACTGAGATGGCTTTGGAGTGCAAGGGGTTGACCATGCCCAGGTGTTCGACTTTAACTTCAGTGGTACTCTCAGGGGCGTCCGTACGGTTTACGGAAATTATATGAATACTGTTTTGCTTGTGCCACAGTTGAGACTAATGGGAGCAAGCGAAAATGTGCAAACAAAATTGAAAAGAACAATGCGGAACAAAACAAAAAGAGACGGCTAGAACGGATTATATTTAATCGAATCGCAACCCACCCAGAATTGTGACTATTCATAGACTCACTGGAGGAGTGAAGAAGGATAATAGTAATCACATGAACCACGTTATCATTATTGCTCCGACATGAGCACGTTTAGATTTGAAGCTTTTGTGACTGCAAGGATTCATATTCTTAGGTTTTTTCGGTAAAGTCACGTAGGTAAAAAAAAATCAAAATTAATAAAAGTAAAATTAAAAATAAAATAAAAATCACGACGTTTCGGAGGCAACACAAGCTTCCGTCTTCAGGTGGAACCGTCACAGCACGCTTTGCTGTAATCAAGTAAATGAGAGCTTCCAAGGGAGAAAAAACCTACGAATATTAGCACGTTTGACCGACACCGTGAATGAGGGGCTGTCTTCGTGCGGGAGACAAACCGGCGAAAACCGGAGAAAACCCACCACACGCAAACGAGGGGAGCGACAGTGAGCAGTGCCACGCGTCGTCACAGCCCTGGCCGAATTCTTAAGATGCGCGAACTAAAAAAAAAGTGACCTCGCCCAAGCACTTCGCCTGTCAACCACGGGAGGGAGATGGGCGGGGGACCCTCGCTCCAGGGAGAAGCGAGAGCAGGCGGCGTCGTGCGCGCAGAGGGTGCGAGCCGGCGGGCCCCTTAAAGCTCGTTAATAGCCAGGATTACAGGACGCGGGGGTAGCCGTCAACCAGGTGCGCTAACTGGAAACTCCACTCCCCCGCCCGCCAGCCACCACACACACCTGTCCCCTGGCACCCCCCCCCCGCACCCCCCCGCGTCTGTCACCTGCCGCTGTCACCGACCCGAATCACCTGCACACACCCCTCCCCCCATCCCCCACGTCACCTGCACCTCCCCCCCCTCCCCCACGTCACCTGCACGAGGCAGCTGCTGCCCCCGGCGTGCATACAGCGCATGCCGCGCGCGCGTGCGCGTGCGCAGGGGAAACGGCGCTCGCGAGTGCGTTTATGAATGGCTCGTCACAGAGTTGATGGCTAAACGGAGATGAATGATTAAATAAAAAAAGGGGGTGGGTTTTTTTTTCGACTGTAAGATAAATCGTGATTTCGATGGTTTGTTTCGTGGTTGCGTTTGGAATGTGATTATAATTTGTATTTATTTAATTTTTAAAACTCTCGTGTCCATATTTTTTTGTAAGTTAATTTGACGTTACTGGACTTTCGTGATGAAGTATGGTCAACCCCACTGCCCCGCCCCCCCCCCATGACTACCTCAGAATGGAGTCATTTCATCCAGCGTTAGGTTGACAAAGGGCTGTCAAAAAAACTGTACTTTACAAAAGACGTACTTCTGTAAGTGCGTGTCATATTACTATGAAACGATTACACGGATATCGCTCGTCTCACACAAACATCCATCGCAGGCAAAATGTTATAAAAAGCGTCATACCACGATTACAAATAATCCATGCTCCGAATGTTCTGGCTGGCTGCTAGCTGGGCTCCTTTCCACCCAAACAATGGCTCTTGCTCGTGGCTGCGGGCCAATGCTCCTTAAACTATCCGGGTTAACTGGCTACGCGGGATTTTCCGTGTAACAAATAAACAACATTGAGTTGAACCCGTGGAAGACGATATAGCGACACCGAAGGGGTGGCAGTAACGAAACCAGAAGACTGACCACACGGTTCATTTAAAATTTCTCTAGAAACTTTTGAAAACTGTGCGCTCGTCTCTCAATGCAACTCCTCCGCCGGAATATTTTTGAAATCCTCGGGAATATAAAACAACACCTCACAATAAGTTATCTTCGCGTTTTATGACGTACAAAAATCGGATTACTTTTAGTGCTCCGAGTACGGGAGGATTTGTGAGTGGAAATGACTGCTGTACCGTATTTCCTGTTGCAGAGCAGCGAGTTCTCCACTCGTTTCAACACAACTTCCGCATACTGAACGTTGATATTTACAATTGGCAGAGGTGTGGACTCGAGTCATGTGACTTGGACTCGAGTCAGACTCGAGTCATGAATTTGATGACTTGCGACTCGACTTGGACTTGCATAACAATGACTTTGTCCCACCTATGAGATGTGGACTCGAGTCATGTGACTTGGACTCGAGTCAGACTCGAGTCATGAATTTGATGACTTGCGACTCGACTTGGACTTGCATAACAATGACTTTGTCCCACCTCTGACAATTGGCCATATAATGACAACGCGCACACAGCTGTACGTGCACGTTCAGTCATACAAAATGTGTTAACTTCACAACCAAACAGACGCAAAATTCGGCATCTAAACGGTCACGTGAATGAACATTGACAAGATGATCAATGGCCACGTGTCCTGTTTCTCCGAACAGGAAAGCTGCAGTCTATGAACATCACGATTTGAAAACAAAGCATAGGTTAAATTTCGATTTAAAGCTTTCGTGACTGCAGGGATTCATCTTCTTGGTTCTTTCGGTAAAGTCACGTAGAAGGGAAGTAATAAAATAATAATAAAAAAAACTAATAAAATAATGTATTACTTTTTTATTTCCGTTCTACGTGACTTTACCGAAAGACCCAAGAAGAAAAAAGCATAGGTTTTCCTCTTTCTCTGAAGTTGGGAGAGCTAGTGTCGATGAACAACATGATTTGATGTCCAACTAACTGTTTTTTTTTATTCCGATGACGAGAACAGCTGATGCCTATAAACATCTCGACTTCCCAGGCACAATCACATGCTTCAGTGCTTCTCGGACGTTGACAGCTCGTGTCGATCGTCATCACCATTTTAGGCCCGATCAACTGCTCTTTAGTTTCTCTTACCGAGGTGTATGGACCGGTTTGAACCACACACCCTCAGCTCCCCGCCCCCACCCGCCATACCCCACCACACAACCCATCAGAGCCCAATCCTCTGGACGGACCGGACCGAGCCACAGATTCCCGCATGCATCCGCACCACAAAATCCTGCCGATGTCACCCACCGGTCGGTTCCGAACCGCACGTGGCACTTTCGTTGGCTGCCAGGGCCCCGGAGCGCCGTGTAGGACGGAGGCCACTCTGGGGCCGATCGGTAAAACGCGCACCGCGGTTCAAGAGATTCCGCTGCAGAGGGGAGTCCCTTTACCGCCATCATTTATTTACGTGCGTATTTACATTGGGAATATTTAAGAAGGCTTTCTTCTATCTCTCTCTCTCGCTCCGCTTGCGTGAGACTGCGTTACTGTAAAGTCACGTAGAAGGGAAATAATAAAATAATAAAAATAAAACATAATAAAATAATTCTCACGACGTTTCGGTCACAACGCAAGCAGCCGTCCTCGGGTGAAGAACAGGTCTGTCGGAAAGACAGCGTCTGACGCTGTCTTTCCGTCAGACCTGTTCTTCACGCTGTCTTTCCGACAGACCTGTTCTTCACCTGAGGACGGCTGCTTGCGTTGTGGCCGAAACGTCGTGAGAATTATTTTATAATGTTTTATTTTTATTATTTTATTATTTCCCTTCTACGTGACTTTACCGAAAGAACCAAGAAGATGAATCCCTGCAGTCACGAAAGCTTTAAATCGAAATGTGTTACTGTACTGTAAGAGCTGTGTCCGTCAGAGCTTCCTTGTTGCATCAGTGGCGTAGAGTGCTCCGAATAGGCCCTAGTAACAAAGAATTGCACAGGGGCCCCTTTATTCAATTTCCCCGGCCCCTGGGCACCTCTGACCTATGGGGCCCGGTGCAATTGCACCGTCTACACACTCCTGCATTGCCCCTGCACACACCCCCTTGCACACTTGACAGCAACGCGAATGCTGTGAAAGTTGGGACTTTAACAGTAAAACCCATACAGGAATTGAAATTTGAGATGGCATTTTACATTAAATTGCAAGACGGCGTTACTAATTGGCAAAACATGGAGTGCCAAACCCTCGTGAATGCAACTGGTTGGAACATCCCAAAGCAGGAACCTCATGACGCGCGTGTCTTGAGAGTCAGTAAGGCTTTTGTAGAAACAAGGCTATTAATATTATTGTTGCTGTTGTGCATAGACAACCCTTTCATTTTCGATTTAAAGCTTTCGTGACTGCAGGGATTCGTCTTCTTGGTTCTTTCGGTAAAGTCACGTAGAAGGGAAGTAATAAAATAATAAAAATAAAACATAATAAAATAATATAATATTATTTTATTACTTCCCTTCTACGTGACTTTACCGAAAGAACCAAGAAGAAGACAGCCCTTTGTCAATCCACTGCTGTGAGCGGCCGTGGATGTCATTTGAGCGCGGGTTTGGCGACTGCAGCGAGCGTAGATGTGAGGGCATAGACGTAGAGTACAGCAACGGGTGTTGCTGCACCGCCCTCTGCTGCCCACCACATAGCCCCACGAGTCAGTGACAATCTTTTGCAGGCATGGTCATCGACCCTTCTAAGTACAAGACAGGCTTTATCCTGCTTCGCTAACCAGATGTGGCGAGACCAGGCACATTCCAGGTGATTTGGGCACGGGTGAAATGATTATTGTTAAGAACTGATCAGAGTCTTTAATAATTTTTATTTATCGTACAGAAATCCGATGAGCTATGATGCTCTTTTTCACAGATGCCCAGCAAGGGTGGGTCAGCAAGGCGGAGTTTGCGAAGGGGGGGGGGCACGGGAGGGCAGTAGTTCACAGGATGCCCAGTGATGGTTCCACACAACGGATAGCTTTAATCTGTGCACATATATTGTATTTCATTTAGTTAACTCAAAAGGTGCCTTTTTATCAGCAACAGATGAATTCACACAGCAAAACGGAGTGTGTCAGCTGTAAAGTGAAAAGCAGACCAAATGATCGTTTCATCTCTGCTTTATAATAAAAATATATATACCGCAGATGTTTTTACGACAAGGCCTAGGTTTATTAACCGATGTGGTTACTTTCTGAATTCGTGTTTCTTTCAAGCAATGCTGGGGAGTGGTGGCGCAGTGGTTAGCGCGCCGTGCTGCAAACCCACCGTTGTTGGCCACAGCTAACACCCAGTGGCTCAGTGGTTTCGGAATCAATCCTGAAACCCCCCCCCCCCCAGCCGACCCCCCCCCCCCCCAATTCACAAACCTCCCACTGACCAGCATTGGTGAAGTATGGCCAAACCCTCATAAAACTGACAGCGCGAGAGAGGTTCTTCATCCGGTAGTAAATTAATGGGAAAAAAAAAACACAAGCCGAATTAACATTCTCAAAGCGATGCAAATAAATGCACTGATATTCACCATAACCGTGTTAAGAAATGTGTTCTTTAAATTGAACAAGTCGATTATTTAAACCATCAATAATTAGTACCACGTGCACAGTCATTGATGGAACACAGCGTCTGTCATGGCCGCCGTAGAGATATTTTTTTTTCTACTATTTTCCTTTTTTGTATTTCTATGAGAACATAGATATATTTTTTTTGTTCAAGTGTACTCTGTATACCGAAAAAAAGAACGTCTCTAGTTTGGCTCGAGTTCCAAACGTATCAGTGCAGCAACAACAGCGGCGTAGGACAGTGTCACTCCGCCTTTCTTGTCTGACGTCACTGCAGCGCTCACAATGCCGTGAGACGAAACTTTCTTCACGGGTCAGCGAAGAGTTAAAATGACGTTTCCACACAACGGGCAGCTCGAAAGAACACAGTAGTTGCTTCGACTTCACTCTCAACCACACACACTGGCGCCTGCGCCATCCGATCTATGACGAGCGAGAACGTCCTTACTCGCCAAATGATTGCGGGTCGTGTAATAATATTGGGATCTAATATTTTTTTCGTGATGAAAACATAATGGTGTACTGTATACATCCGCAGTATACGTATACCAAGGTAACTGGTGTTCTTGTTGTATACTTTATCTGGAATTCTGGAACATTGAAGAGAACGAAAACCTATGAATGATATCAATAAGATTAATTGTGTTTCATAGGGTGCGGCACTTGCAATCAAACATTTGAGATTAAATTATAACTCAACAGGCAATGCTATTGTACTACAAAGTTTTGGGGGGATGTGTTGTTGTTGTAAATATTGGGTACATTTTTTTTTAAAAGAGGGGGCCACGTGCTAGTTGGGATTGCGCGTTCGTGTGATGTCACAATGTGCGCGTGTTGTTAAACCGGCCAGCCCCGCGTCACCAGTGAATTCCGTGAGCGACGCACAGACACATTGAGGGTGAGTGACCACGATGACATCTGAACAAACGAACGATTCCCGTGGAAGGTGAAAACGACTAACTCCCCCCGCCTCCTATCATCAAAGCGGAATGCTCGGGTCCATCACATCGCCAACGCGATGACAAACATAAAGTGAAACAGTGAACACCGATAATTCATTATACCCAGAAAAATTCAAAAATTGCCTTGACGACTAAAATAACAAAATTAAGCATCGTACTACAACCACGAATACTAATAATTGTAGGCGCACAGTGGGTGTAAGAATGCGTGCCAAACAAGCTCGGTTACAAATCCCTTCAATCGTTGTTACTAAATTAGACCAAGTTACACACACACATAAAAATCGACCGTGATTTGTGCAATAATAACATTGCCAATGCAACCAAATAAAAGCACACAAAACTAAAATCTGGTTCACGAATACGTCCACCACGAGGGCTACTCGAACACAGAACGGTGGAGACCAACAACAACACCCATCCCTCGTCCAGCACCACCGGAGCACACGGTAACAACAACAACAACACGTGCCACACCACCACCAGCAGCACCACCAGCAAACACCAATTCGACGTTGTTCATTTCGCTGACGTCACGTGCAGTGTATTAAAAAAAATGAAAGACCCCCACCACCACCACCACCGCCAAAGACGCATGGCGGGGTTCCGTCACAATCCGCACGGGGCCAATCGGAGACGCGGCCTCGGGCTCGGCCCCCCGCTCAAAAAAAGGGCGGACCGCCTCTTCACTTTCGCGTCAACAGCGAAAAGACCGAGGCCATTTTACACCTGACCAGGAGGAAGGGTGCGGGAGAGGAGGAGGAGGAGAGGGGGGGGGGCGTTACGGGGAGAGGTGGCCGGTCCACCACTCTTCTCACTCGGCGCGGTTGTTTCGGAGGTTACACGCAAAGATGAGTCCTGCCCTGGTAAAAAATAAATATATAGCAATGAAATAACGCGCTTGGTAAATTGTAAAAAAATAAATAAAACGCAGCGGCGTCGTCGTCCTGAACCCGGCCTCCTGAGTTCGACACCCGGCCACGGGGTCTAGGATCGGTGTTGGCGATGTTCATTTAAGAGGGGGAGCGGTGGTGGCGTGCTCAACGCTCTGTGTCCTGAACAAAGCCCCACCAGAGTTCGATTCCCGTTAGTGACGTCTAAACCTGTAATATCCCCCCCAACGAGCGCCTGCCCACCTCTTACATCAACCACTATTGACCAGCGGAGTGAAGTATGGTTACAAAAAAACCCCGCGTAGCGGAGGACTTCATCCAGAAGCAAAGAGGCAAATCGCAAGGCATTCACCACCGCGGTCCAGGAACGATAATAATATATCATTTTGTACTTGTTTTTTCCCTTCTCATCTCAAAATTTGACTTTTTGTTTGGTTTTATCAAGATCCTGACCTTACGAATTTTTGTCCGTGAACGCTTTTTCACGTTGAAAGAGGCCCCACGCGGCCTATGACCTCGCCAGTACACAGCGAACGCGAACCAGTGGGTGGACAACTCCCACGGTGGAGAACCATCCCGCCAGACGGCGTCGCCCCTTCAATTGTAATTAACAATACGGTTTTAGCCGCAAACCTTTTAGCCTCACGATATAGTATTATTAGTCCGATGCGTGTGGGGAAGAGTCACACGCGGCAATAATCCGTGTAGCAATAGCACAGCCTCCATAAGCATAGCGCTTGTCACAACTCGACAGTGAACCACAACGCGTACACGTGTGTGTGTGTACGTACTACTGTGTACGACGTTTCGTGGCCTAGCCCTGTAGTTGCAGTTCACGGTGGTGGTGTTCCTGCCGTGGTGTCGCTGCGTTTGTGTGCCGCTTAGGACCCGTGGGCTTGGGTCGCTGGTGTTTGTGGCGTTGCTGTATTCGCGGTTTGTGTCGCTGTTATATTTCGCGGTTTGATTTGTGTCGCTGTTACGTTCACGGCTTGTGTCGCCGTTGTGTTCGTGGCTTGTTGTCGCTGTTGTGTTCGTTGTTTGTGCCGTCCCTGTTACGGTCTGCAGCGTGTGTCGTCACCGTTAAGTCAATGCTTGGCGTTGTCGCTACTCGTGTCACAAGTGTTTGTGTTGTTCGCTACCGCGCTTAGCGTTGCGACATTAAAAACAAATCGGAGCGACAACGCTGCCGCGTCCGTTGTCAACAAAGCACACGACGGGGTCTGTGTCTGCTGCACCGCAGTCCCTACGGTTGGAGGCACTCTTCGTGTGAATACACCACTCCACTATCCTTACACGCATCGTTGCAAGCGATCGTTCACCATTTCTGTCGAGTAGAACTCATCCGATATATCGCTAGTGCATAAAGCGCCCGAACGATATTGTCCACACACTTACCAGTGCGCGCATTTTGACAGTGATGTTTTACACTTGGCGCTGGTTATACATTGCGTGCGTGTGCGCAGCACCCCTTGGCAACGTTTCGTCGTCGTTATTATTATTTCGACCACGACTCGTGTGCGTTGACTAAAGTCGAGACGTGTTCTGGTGGAGGGAGGGGGGTGTACCGAGCAGACCCAGAGGGCGCGCTTTGGCTCGATCGTCGCACTCTCACGAGGGGCACGCGGCCGACTAGAGGCGGCATTAACAAAACAACGTGTGGATGGAACGTCGTGATTTGTTTTGATTTTAGTTCCAACTACGCGACTTTACCGAAAGAACCAAACAGTATGTGGATGGAACTTTTTAGACTGAGCTCTTTCCCCCGCCCACCCAATCGCCGTCGTGACGACATCGTTCACTCGGGTCGTTTTGACCATACTTCACCAAGTCTTCTATGCGTCAGGGGTATATGATGTACGTGTCGGCGAGGCTGACACTTGATCGCAAGAGGGGGGGGGGGAGGAGGTGGTGTGTGGGTACACACCCACAACAACGTACGCACACCAACACACGAGTATGCGTGCGAAAATAAAAACGGGCTACAACGCACACAGAAATTACATGAATCGCATTGCTTGACATGATAGGTATACACCAGATAGCCACACACCACACCACACTCACGTACGCACACCAGGGCGAACGTGCATGCACGCAGGCTCGTACACACAATGATTACGCGTGAACACGACGCCACGCGTCCCATACGTACAGCGCACACAAACACGATGTACATACAGCACCGCATACACACGCACACACCAATATACAGACAACCGTATGGCTACTTAAGAGCACACACACACACACCACACACGATCATAATGCACACGACGTATACACCACGTACGGTATACGTAACACATGCACACGCTGAACACAGAAACACGTAACATGCGTAAACACACGCGTATGTGGCGTGTTGTGCTGCCGTATGCACAACGTACACCACACGCCACATACACAAACACATGCACGTCACCTATGCACACTCAAAACAAGCGCACACTAAGCAATGTAGGCACACACACCACAAACAACGCACGCACACCACGCCGTACACAAGACATCACACACGTACACCTAACACACACAATACGCAACACACAATGCACATGGACAATACACACAATAACCACGTGCATTCAAACACACACACACAGCATCCCACATATACCCCACCCCGTACAAATACACACCACCACAGACAAAGAGCACACAGCGGAAACACTGCACGTTGTAATACTTTACGTGCACACAACACATTGCACAAGATTCAATACAACATATCGACAGAGTATATCACATGCATACATTAAACTGTACACAACACACATACAGCGCACGTGGATATTACACGACACACACACACACGTACAAACAGCACACACGCACACACTCTCTACCCATGCGCGTCATATTCAGTCGGCAGACAAACAACACACCACATACGTAGACTACACAATACGCCGCACACACCAAACAAGTAAGGATACATATACGTAAACACAAGAATACACACAGCACACATGTACCGTTACACACACATATTACATACAAAGTCCACACACGCGAGTCACACCACGCACAGCACATCAAAAGTGTACACAAAACAACGTAGTGTATAGTAAAGCAATGTAAAACACAGGACGTAGCACAACTACAAAATGCAAATGTACCGCATATGCAGCACAATGTAGTCGAATGACACACTAAACAACGCAGAGTACACAAAGAACACATCACATGCGGACAACACAAAGAATCATAATTCGCGTGCTCACCACGTTGCACTGAGTGTACGTGTTGTTAGTGATGCCTGTCGTTAGTGTTGATACACAATGTGTATGATACAACACACACACACACAATATGCGAGGTACGGTGCACACTTCAGGAAGGCACCCCGGACACAAAATAAACCATAACACACATCACACTCACACAGAACACAAACACAATACAGTACTGCCCAGGAATAAACCACGTATATACACAGCACGTCACACAGATATAGCTAACACATCACCTTCAACACACGATACGCGTAAAACACACACAGGCAATTCTCACACACACATAAATACGTACATATATGGTACACATACAGCAAGCCACAAAATAATACCTCGCGACACACACAAACCGGGTGTACACACCACATGGGCACCAGCGATTACACACAGGCCTAGACCAATGCACACGACACACATAAACAGCAAACCGCATGAAATCCATCGCACACACACAAGACATGCGGCATACACACACCACAACGTACATAAAACACACCCCACGCACACAGAAAATAACATAAAAGACCCTACACACACGACACAGAACACACCATCGACCACACACAACATATACCACACACCACACACACAATCAAAACACCACGCTACATCACCAGAGGGCAACACACGTATGTATATGTACGGTATGTTGAACTTCTTTCGCACCGTACGTAGCCAACCGTGCACGGACACCACCACAGAGGGGGACTAGACGATGCCACACCAGCTCTCCTCCTCTCTCCAACCTCCTCCACCTCGTCAACATCACCTGCAGAGCGGAGCTATTACCCACCTCAACCACCACCACGGCCACCACGGCACAGCCATCGCTTCCTTCCCGCTGCCTGCACTCGCCCGGGTCATCTCTACTGCCTCGTGATGAGTTACCAGTGCCGCATCCTCAAATATATTCGGCCATCAGCAGCAGCAGCAGAAGCCTTGATCCACCCATTGCTGGATGAATGCCCCCCACCCACCTCGCCTCCGCAAGCCACCAACCATCCGGAATGCAAACGTCTCTCTACATTACATATACAATCATCATGTGCGTGCTAATAGTGCATGTTATGAAGCTGCAGCTTCAGTTAACTTATAAAATGAATAGCAGGTTCACGTGACGATTTTGACAATATCGCTGGCGGGCGGGCGGGCGGGGAAGCCTTTTCGCCATTTGTTTACACACGCAACCTGTTATTCAGCTTTAGTTGTGTTCTTTAAAAGACGTGCCGAGCACGCTTTGATTTACGTCGTGGCTGCTTGCGCAGAAGGTACAACACACGCTTGTTTGTGTCAACATCACCGCGTTTCCGGCACGCACCACGCACGGCTCGCCAGTGAAAGTGCTTCACCGTCACGCGCGCGGAGGCGCGTGAACTGCCACGGCTGTCGGGCCTAAAGCGGGCTAACCTTGCTACGGTTTCGTCAATGAACGTCAGCACTCGGGGAGACAAAGGCGGATGGGCGCCGCGGTTTTTTTTTATCAACATCAACACCCGCACCCACCCCGGATCCGGCCATCATCGGCTCTCGCTAAACCAGCAATTGCCCCCAACAAGACGATCGTACGGTATCGTGTCGGGCTATAGCGAGGGCAATCATCGTATTTTTGCGCTTGTGTGTGTGCGCTGTATAATACAGATTCGGGTGCAAACAGGACTGTGTCCATTCGGTTACATGGACTGGTGTCATCATCACAATCGGCATCACGTTCATTATCATCATCATCATCAGCAGCAGCAGCAAGTAGTGTGAAGCGGTCGCTACGACCAAGTGAGACGACGACGACAACGTCGGATATCGGGTGGCGCTCACGGGCCAAGAATTGGCGTGCTGCGTGCTGCCGCGCGGCGCGTGTTGCGTTGAAAGGCGAAGATTCGCCAGCTCCCTTGTGCTCTTCCTTACCTTGGGTGGGCCAATAATGCACAAGGCAGTGATGGTGGTGGTGCTAAAGGATGCGACGGTGAGGTAGGGGGGATAAAGCACGACGATTGTAAAATGGATGGGCAATGCACAAAACAGGCGCGGCGGTGGCGGCGACATCACAAACGCTCGTCGCCCCCGTTGGTGTTCGTCGTCGACGGAGGATGACCATCGCAGCCGACGTTTACAATCGGCAAAAGAACGCTTGCTATACATTTAGTTGACACCGCGTGCTTGCTTTACACTATAGTCATCCGTAATGCGGTAGTAATTAATTTTACTGCAGTAATATTAATAGCATTGATTGATTTTTTTTTTTAACGTCCCATTTTAGTTTCATTACGAGAAAAGAGCGGAGCAGTCTTTGTGTGTGTTTTTTAACGCGAATCGCCGGACGCGTTGGGAATATCGACTTGTTCCGACCCATTCACAACCCCCCTCTCAGCCCCAACAACCCCCTGAACCCCCCCCCCCACCACAATATAACATTTACTTATACACCATTACATAATACACGTGTTACGCACACAACTTGAACAACAATTGGAAAGCGACCAAGACGCGGAAATTGGCACGCCGTACACTATCGGTGGCGCGTCGATTCATATTTACACAGAACCCGCGCCTCCCCCAACTCTCGTATAGCCCCCAACTACAACCATTGACTGTTGGCACACACACAAAAAAAAGTGTTAACGAGCACCTTAATTAATATGTTTCACAGAGACGTAGATAAACAACGGGTCACGTGCGGGGACGATGAGCGAGTCGGGCGATTGTGGTCGATCTTGGGTCGTTCCAATTGGAAGTGAAAGTGTGGTTAATGTGGTTAATGTGGTTAATGCGGTTTAAGGCACTGTCCCCCTCCCCTGAACAAAAAGCCATGACTATTGTTGCTGTCAACGCGACCGCATCGTGAAGGACCCGTGTGTGTGTGTGCGCGACGAGGCCACGGCAAAAATGTCGTGAGCAAGCGGTGGGTGGTAAGGACTTGCCGCGCCATCGTCGAGAGGAGCGCGTGCAATAACTTAACGATGCATTTTGCTATCGTCGTTACAAGAACGTGATTGCACGTTTGTGATATACAGCGCCTATGGAATAAACAAATAATGCAAAATGTATTCGTGGTAAATCGTTCATTTGTGAAGGCAACAACGTTGCGAGTGTTCAAGTAAGGCGATCTCAAAGGTGCTGCACGTGTTTAGTAAGGCGATGTCAACAGCGTGTATGAGATTGGTTAAGGTCATCTCAACGATGTGTATGCCGTTATAAGGGCCATCTCTATAATGTCCATCGTGTTTAGTAAGGCGATTTTCAACGTGCGCGTGTATGACATTACTAATGCCATCTCAACAGTAGCATGGGATTAGTAAGGCCATCTCAACTATGTAGTGAATGCGTACAGTGAGGTCATCCATATAATGCCGTGTGCGTGTGTAGTAAGGTTATCAACAATGCTGTACATGTTATGTATTATAGTAAGGCCATGTCAGCATTTCCGTACACGTGTTTAGATTATATAATCAGTGTCCTAAGACTACGTCCATCACTTAAATGCAGTGAGCATGTGTATATTAGGACACAAAGCAAGCACGCGTACGTCATACGACGCGTCAATATCACGCAAAGATTTAAACACATTTGTCATCAAAACTGACCATATTATGCGACGTTTCGAGCAATGGGCCTTCTGCATAGCACACAGAGAGGTCGATTAATGAACACAGCTAGTAACCACGTGCGGGCTAAAAACACAAATCTATCCTCGTGATGTAAACGCGTGCGCCAACTACCAAAACGCATCCAATCAATGTCCTAAACATTCGGTGAGGCCGACGACACGAACACGTAGCAATTGAGCACTTCAAGCGATAACCACTTTCACTGCCAACAACAAGCACACGATGGCAACTCCCAAGTAATTTGTAGCAGTAAGCAAGTTGCGCGGCGTTTTCGTTTGTCGCTTAATGTGACTCCAGCCGCGCCACGCACACCTGTAGTAGTGCATAGTAAGGATGCACTGCCATCAGTGCAGTTAGTAAGCACGTGTGTGTGTGTGTGTGTCTTGGCTAGAGAGTGCCGCTGGCAAGTTACACATCTGCCCCGCGATGCTTATGTAATGCCCGTGCCGTCCAATACGCAAGCAACCCGTTCGTCGTTGCTGGTGGTGGTGTTATGATGCGCGTCGAGGAGGTGTGTTGTTCTCGTGAACGCACGTGCCCACACAGGCCTTGTTCACGTGCCAGGGGGTGGCTGTTGCCGATGGATATGCTTGTTCGTTCACTGGAAATATGATGTTTTTTCTCGGCACGTGTGGTTTTTGTTTAGGCTACACACGCTCGCTTTTGTGCGCAGGAAAACTAATCTGAACACGGAAAGCGTGTAACGGTGAAATAAGCGCGTCCGAAGCGCGTTATTTACCAACGGGATGTGCAAAGGGCACGGTGCCACGTTATTTAAATATGCATTTCCCAGCAATATATTTGTGAATTTGAAATGCCACTTTTTGGTGTGTAAAAACGTGTAAAAGCGCCGACAAAATGATACCCGTGCAGTGCGCTTTAGACCTGCCCTTACTGAACGCGCGGCCTTTGCAAAGCTACGCTACACTGTAAATACAAACGTCTAACGTTTCAGGTGACGACCCTTTTTCAGACCAGATAAGAACATTAATTCGGTACAAATCGTTACATTAAACGGCATCTACGAAGGATGTGTTTATATAAATACGCCATCAAAGCACAGTGAAAGCCATAGGCAAGCCTTATTACACAAAAAAACACTCAATTCATACACCCTACTGAATTTTTTTGTGCTTGCCGTTGCAAACGTTACAACCCTAGAAAGAACATGCAAGAGACGACGATTCGGTGAATTGTTCGGGGGGGGGGGGGGGTGGAAACCTCTCGCGGGGTGGACACCCGAGTTAGTCGACCCGCACGTGCGAAATCGCGCTGGGGGGGGGGGAGGTGGTGCACACGGCGTGATCGGCCCAACCACCGCGTCCGCTCGCTGCGCGCACACGCACAGACAGCAGCACCCACACACGAAGCACGCCACCGCGCATCGCATTAAGGCGAAGAGCAACTACTGTACTCGACTGGACTCGCGAAACAGCCCAAACGAGACACGGGGCACTCGTGTTAATACTTCCCAACCCCCCTCTCCCCCCCGAAACAAGCTCGCTACGTAGACTGTTGCACGCACAGAGCGTGGCGCAAAAGTCGCGCACACCAACACAAAGCAGCTGTATTGTGTATAGGCTGGTGCGCGCGCATCCTGTGCTGCTACCATCTATCCATGAGCGTGGCACAACTCACACACACGCACACACACGCCTTACCCTCTCGGGGTGACCATCTCCGATGCCAGGCGTGGAGAGCCCTCTTCAAGTCTAAAAATCCCAGGGCTTGAGAGCGGCGTCTTCAGCTTTTAGTGTGTGTGCGTGTGTCTGTTTTAATGGCGCGGGGGGGGGGGTGTTCTAATGCTTTGGCTGGGACATCCTAGAAATGCACACCCAATCTCTTCTTCGACGCTGTAACTATACCTCCCCTCATCCTGCCATGCCACCAAACTCACTCTACACACACCACCCCCCCCCCCCCCGAAAACTGTTCTCATCGCAGGCCACCTCCGCCCCCCCCACAATGACTGAGCGGTCACTCCATCCCGTAATCCACAACAGAATAAAGATAGACGCACAAGCGGACCGCCTCTTGCAAATACGCATCTATACGGCTCGTACGAAATGGGCGACGAATCTTCGCGTTTCTAACATTATCCAGTTTTATAAATGGGTATACGCAACCCCCCCCCACTCCCAGCCCCCCCCCCCCCCCCATCAAATTGGTACTAAAATAAATCCGGCACAAATTTTGGAGAAATTTTTTTACAATGGGAGGAAAAAATCATCCCACGGACGGCCGCTCGGTCGAGACGTGTGGGGAGGAGGGGGGGGGGGCGCTCGCTGCCGAGAGGCGCGCGGAGTCGTGGAGAACGTGGCGGCGGTGGTGGTGGTGGAGGAGGCTGCTGCTGTCGCTGTTTGTCTGCCTCGCGACGAGATATAATCTCCCCCCACCCACCCCACCACCAGCAGCAAAACTCACAATGTCCACGCATCTTTTATCTTCCGTGCAGAGCCATCCCTTCTCTGCAATCCCCGCTAGCATCATCGCCGCCATCCGCTGCAGGTCTTCATCGCTGTCACCCCCCCCCCCTCTCTCTCTCATGTCCGTGTGGCCGAACCACAACCGCCCCCCCTCCACCTCCCTCCCCACCGTCACATCCCCCCCCCGTGCTCCTTCCACCTGTCCTCGATCTTCCCTCGAACTCTCTCCTCCCTACCACTACCGACCCACGTCCTCCCACCCCCCCACCCCCCAATCTCTTGCATCCTCCACCATCTTCCACAGCGCATGATGGAACCTGGGAGCCTCTCCACCGCCCCCGACCCCAACCCCATCCGCCCTCGCGACTCGGCGGTGGCGGAGTGGCACGAGACGAAGAAGAAGAAGCCGCGATGGGGGCCGCGGAGCAGAGCGAGGAGTGGAGCGGCAAGGAAGGGGGGGGGGGCAGGGGAGAGAGGGGGGGGCAGAGCGACAGAGATGGAGGGGGGCAGAGGGAGAGAGATGGAGGGGGGCAGAGGGAGAGAGATGGGGGGGCAGAGGAAGAGAGATGGGGGGAGGAAGAGGGAGTGGGGGGGGAAGAGGGAGATGGGGGGGGAGTAAGAGGGAGATGGGGGGGTGGAAGACGCGAGTGGAAGACGCGGACGCGGATGGAGACTAAAGGGAAGACGTTCGGAAGAGGAGAGGCGAGCGGGCGGGCGGTTTGAGAGGGGAGGAGAGACGACGAGGAAAGTGAGGACAGGCAGCGAGAGAAGGGAGCACACGTTGCGTGGAAGGGCCAATGAAGACGGGAGAGGCACGGAGGAGCGAGAGGCACGGAGCGATGGTGGTGGGAGGGGGAAAGGAAGCGAGGAGAACGGCAAGAGGCAAACGGCGGAGCAGCAGGCAGGGCGAGATGGGGCGAGAGAGGGGAAAAACACGAGATGGGAGCTGATGAGATGGTGCGAGAGCAATGGGGACGGAGAGAGGGGGGGGGGATGCGTGGCGGGAGGGAGGGAGGAGGGGTGTGGAGGAGGGAGAGCGGACCGAGGATGGAGAATGCGAGAGAGGGGAGACGAGAGAGAGAGGGAGGCGGTGGGGGGAGCGCGCGTGGAGAGGCGGGAGAAGAGAGGGGAGAGAGAGCGCGCAGAGAGAGAGAAAAGAGGTTTGCGAAAACACACAACTCTTCCAAAAAAATCCCCAACTTACAAAAAAAACCCACCCACAAACAGCGCGCAAACGCAACAACGCAACAAAAAAAATCACAACTTTTTTTTTTGGTCTCGATGGCGATTTATAAAATAAAATCACAATAGAGGAAGAGCAGCGGGGGAGGAGGAGGGGGGGTGATGAAAAAAAATATTTTAAAAAAATATTCACATTTATACATCTTCGCTGCTTTGCCCAGGGAGAGCTCCCCCCTCTCTCTCTCTACCCCCGCTGCACAGAGGGGGGAGAGAGTCAGGGGGGGGGGAGGTAGTGGGGGGGGGTAGTGGGGGATAGGGGGTGGGGGTCAGGGGGGGTAGTAGGGGGGGGGGGCAGAGAGAGGGGACCCAGCGATGGGGGGTGGTGGTGGGAGACGTCGCGACAGAGAGCAGGAAGGAAGGAAGACGGTCGAAGGGAGAGCCGCGGTGCTAGCCCAGGGAATAGGAGAAGACACCGAGGAGAGGAGGGGGTGGGCGATGAAGGAAGGAAGGAAGGAGGATGAGCGAGAGGGGAGTGAGTGAGGGAGTGAGGAGGAGGCCGCCGCCACCACCACAACCACCGCCGCACCCTCCATCTTGCATTGCTCGCATTCCGCGCGCGTGGGGGGGGTGGAGTGGGGGGGGGCCCCCGCGCGCGCCATGCAACGCGCGCTCCCATTGGTGCGCAGCGGGCGCTTTGAAATGCAAGCCGCGCGCCCATTGGCTGAGCCGCGCGCACGTGACCGCAAATTAATGAAGAAGAATAGATGCAGGGTCGGGAGAGGGGGAGGGGGGGATGCAAAAAAAAATGGAGGGGGAGGGCTTCTTTGGTTGGGATGAGAGAGGGGAGGATGTTGGTGGTGGTGGTGGTGGACAGAGAGTTTGTTGGTGGATGACGAGGGAGGAGATGATGGCGGTGGTGTTGGTGTGTTGGGCAAAGACGAGATGAAGGGTATATAGAACGATGATGGTGATGATGATGGGGAGGTTGTGTGGCACCGTGGGGTGAAGAAATCTGAAGGTTGTGGCAAAATTGTGTGCAAGTGTCGTCGAGATGGCCGAGTCTCGACTAGTGTTCCCACCGTCGCTTTTCGCTGGGTATTTACAATTTGTGTGAGGGACGGTGGGGGGTTGGGGGTTAATTAAGTACAACTTATTTAGCACGGGCATTTGGGCTGAGGACATCGTCGAGTGGGCAGAGTTCGAGAACGGCCAGATATTCACAGCCACCACTGAATGTTAAATCTTAAGAGGGTTACAAATATTGTTGTTTTAACTTGCTGACCCGCCCATACTGGAGGTTTGTGAAAAAGAGCTTCATAGATCATCAGATTCCTGCAGTCTTTAGTAAAGATGCTGATTTGGAAGATCACTTGGCCCTTTGACCCACGCTGGTTATGAAACTCATGTGATGCCGACTATTTTAGGTTTCCTGACATTTGTCAGTTCGTAATATGATCCAGGCCTATTTCAGACAAAATGCACAGATTTAGACCGTCGTTCATTTGCACAAACGAATGCTATTAAATAGCAGGATCGCAAGGAGGTCACGACAGTTTGGGGCAGCCTTCATCCAGCAGTGGAGCATGGCTGCTGATAATAAAAGGCATTTAGGACTCTTTTAATAATTAGGAAGGAAAAACAATCTCACGTGATAAATGACATCCAATCACATATCTCTAAAGAGAATATTTGTAAAAGCATCCATGACTTGTATGACGAGGAAGGGAAAAACATGCACGTCATCAATTTTGTAAAATCTCGAATGCACTTTTCAATAAGAAGCATCCAATTGTGAACATGTGGACATTTGAGAACTCGAAATTCATTGGGGAGAATAACTTTTAATACAAATTAAATACCATACATATCTTTACATTTATATAAATGTAGTTTATTCTACATATTTAAAGTGGATCTTCAGTGATAGTTACGGGTTTTTTTTATCCTTCAAATTGCTAGGTGAGTTGCATAGTCTATTCTTTGCCTTGTATTTCCCTTTAATTTCTTTTCAGATTTGCCTGTGATCTCAATAGGACCTCAACCGATTTAACTTGGATAATATATTTTATTGAATCCCCCCACATCCCTTGTTTAGCTTTTGTAACTACTCTTGAGGTGCCAAATCTATTGACAATCTGAATAATATGTTGTATCTACACATGACCAATGGAAATGGGTGCTTTTACAAAAGTAAAAAAACGGACAACTACCTTGTTCACTTTTGGTAACGATGTTAAAACCACTTAACCTCTAACTACTTTAAATGTAATGGTATACGTTTACTTTCAGCCACGTGTCAATTCACTGCTGGATTAATTTAATCCAGCTTCAAATCCATTTGTCGAGTAACGTTTGCTGTCTACCTCCCAACCATTAAATGTCCTTCAACCTCCCCTTTACGACCAGGTATATAGCTATATAGAGCATTGGCCTTTATTTAAGGTAAGAGCACATGGAGACCAGCAGTTTCTCTTCCATGTCTGCCTTCAAAGACATGTAGAAGATACTCATTAACCTCTCACCCAAACACTAACGGTGGCTCTGACAAAAACCACGGATGCTTCACACAAAACAATGCAACCCGGTGGAAACTTCGGATTTAAAGATAGCCCAAGCTCATCCCTGCAGGGATTCCTCTACCACCGTTAAAGTTTATAGTTTTTGGATTCTAACCATGGCAAAAGTGTGTGTGGATAAGTAACTGATAAGTATATATGTACAGAGAGAGAGAGCTGGTCTTTATTTATAACCAGGTAAGAAAGAGTCCATTGAGACCAGAAGTGTCCTTTTCATGTCTGCCTTCAAAGACACTTCTCATCCAACCACTAACTTTACAAAAACAGTTAAGACAGGCACGGCTGTGGCAACCAAGCCCACTACTGCATACCAAAACAAATGTTAACCCTGGTTTAAACAACATAGGATGCAAATATAAACCGAGCTGATCCCTCCAGGGATCCACTACTTAGTACTGTTGGAAGGTTGGAGATGTGGCACTGTGGACCCAAACCGTGGTCAGATTGCTCCTCTCTTTGTGGATTAAGAAGTGAAAAGAGGAAAAGAAAACTATTCAAACGCTGCGTGGAAAGCTTCTGCGCATATATGGTTACATCACTTCCTGTCAGGTGTACACATTAAACTGGTCTATGTGGCGGTTGTAGACTAGCAAAACACAATGGGTAAGACGTTTGAAAGGTGTGTCGTGAGACTTGATATGACACTTGCTAAATTAGTTATGTGCTATTAGTTGAAATATTATATCGTTCTAAAAGCAGTAAAATAATTTCACTTGGCCGAGCGAGCGTCCCTCCGTCGGCCAGTTTTGTTAAACCCTGTGACGTGGCCACATTTTTTTTTCAAATGCCTGCTCTGCAAAATGTATACGAGTAGAGGCAATGGTATTTGTGTATAGACAATGATATTCAATGTCTATACACAAATATACACGAAATGACACAAGGTTAGGGTCCAAAAGCAAATGTCTTTGCACGGAAACCCCCCCCCCACCCACCACCAAGCTAAATTCAGTTATTTTGAAAAAGGCAGTCTTAAACTGGCTTACATATGGTTTAATACGTAGGCTTTCGCGACCAATATCATCCATAATAGAGTATTTTTTTGGTTAGACCGTGTAAATATATAAATGTCGTACTCGGATTGTAAATGTTGTGGCTTGGCTCTCCAACACACCGGTGTGCTGTACTAGTGACCAATTGCCACGTTCTGCTTACGTGACAACCCTTACTAATTGGCTGTGTCGGGTGGTGGCGGGTTTAAACGACACATTTATATATTTACGCGATCTAACCCAAAAACCTCTATTATGGGTTACATTTATGTTGTGCGGATCAACAACCACGTTGTTGCAGGCACTGTTATCCCCTGTTATGCAATTCTAAACAATACATTTGATTTAAATCATGTTAACACGTGTGAAGACGTGGATGTGCCTTGCCTTGTCTTATCAAACTATTTATTTATACTTATGCCATTGTCATTAGCACAATGGTCGTTTAATTTCCTTCAATAGCAAGATGTTGACTTGCCCCCATCAAGAATAAATCTTTCAGTAATTTCACAGCTTTGCCAGCAAGCTTGTCTTGTGATGTAATTGTTTCTGTTACGTACGGTACACATGTGTTCATCACTCCTAATGATTCACCTTTTAGATTCTGCGTGGATCGCTCTTGGAAATGAGCAATTGCACTCCACATTAGATTGGTTTCCCACCCGGCTTAAATTACATTACTGAATTGTAAAATACAATTTTTCGTGCAATATATGAGAAGCACCACCTTAAAGGGAAGACATAATAGGGTGACGTTTCAGGTCATGTCCCTTCTTCATAGCACGTGCAGAAGGATCATTGCTATGCACTATGAACGAGGACCATTGCACAAAACGTCGCTTATTATATATTCATTTTTAAGGCCACAGTGTTATTGCCTCTTGACAAATACGTTCATTATTTCGATATTGTTGATTGTGCAACACTGACAGCACACCCAGTATCACCAAATAATTTGTTATATTTTAATACGTGTGTGTAGATACATTTACCGTTGATATTCCTCAATATTGTATGACATTGCAATTTAAATCATTTTACATAAAATTAAGTATTTCCCAGGCCTACAAATTCACAACTCGGATCCCGACTCATCGGACCAGCTGGTGTGACAATCGCTATACACCGTGCACAGGTGTAGTCGAGTGGCTGGGCCGATCTCTGACCCCAAGGTGAAAATCCAGCAATCATAATCTCTACTCACCGTGCGTGTGTCCCCGTGTTAACTCCATCATAGGTACGAAAACATCATTGTTTTTGTTTTTAAAGGCATCAACGCGTTAAATATACTACAACTCACACGAGAATATTTACCAGCATCCGATACGCGTGTTTGTTTAACACACCAAGAGACGCGTTATAACACGAAAACACAATGCAAATCACGCGAATGCGGTAACACGGGGTGACGTAACGATGTTATTCTTTTTCTTGACAGCATCAAACCGGCACAAGACGACGGACGGCGTGGGCAATTCCCGTCCCGCGATCGCAACGCGTGCAATGTGCGCGTGAAGCCACCCGCCGGTAGCGAGTACTCCTCGCTGTGTAATAGACAACGCCGAGGTTGACGTTCAGTGGACGTGTTGGCATTCGCACAACCACACACACACACTCGCTCTCAAGAAGGCAAATGCGACCCTCTGCGTTTGGTCAGTTGTGGAGCGCGGAGAAAATGGCAGGCGGGCGATTATATAGGTGAAGGAATGTCCAGGAGGAGGAGGAGGGGGGGGGGGTGAAAAACGACAGCGCGCTCGGTGCCAAACCCGCGCTCGTTTGGGAAGACAAAGGTGGGCGAGTCCCGAACTCTCATCAAACCGCGGGTAGGTGGTGGTGTTGGTGTTGGTGGTGTTGGTGGTGTTGGTGGCAGAGTGTGCGCAGGTGACGGGGCGCTCGGGATGGAACAACGAGAGCACAGCGAGGGGAAGGGCGTTTGCTGCTGCTGCTGATTCTGCTGCGTGTGGGAATCACGTTCAGCCATGCGCGGGCTTGGTGCTCTGTTGGCGTGAGCTAGCGACGGGGTCGCGATGGAGCACGACGTCTCCTCTCATCTTTCCGCACACCGCCCGCTCAACCTCCTTGCCCGTTACGTTCCTTCACGCACTGCAAGCACGCACACCCCCCCCCTCCACTTCCACCTCTCACACAGCCCCTGCTCAACCCGCCAGGAGTCAGCCCGTTTTAGCAGCAGCAGCAGTAGCAGCAGAAGCAGCCGCTTCTATGGACTTTACATAACGCGCGGGTAAACGTTCAACCATTAATGGTGACCCCTTCACCATCCCTCCCTACGCCTTGCACCCCCCCCACACACTCTCTCTCTACCCCTCCACCCCGACCCCCTTAGCCCCCCCCCCCGTCACCCCCCCCCCCATCAGCACCCCCCCCCAAGCCCCACCCCTTCGCTCCCCATCACCCATCCACAAGCACCACCACCACCACCCCCACACATTCACTGTAACTCGCAAGCACCCACCCACCGTCCCCTTTAACAAAAAAAAACCTCCCCATTGTTTATTTATTAGCGTTGAGCAGATCCATTGCAATCCTTTCATTCATAAAACATATATAAAAGGACGAGCGCAACGTGTATGTATAGACGTAGAGAGATGTACGGGGGGAACGCGGCTTGCAAACATCACCTTGTTACACGATGCGTATGGTGGGTGGTGGTGGCTGGGAGAGTTATACAACAGCGGCGATGGGATTGTAAAGATCGCAGTGGTGTTTTTTTGTTTGTTGTGTTTGTTGTTTGACGCTCGACACTTCAAACGCGCAACGGACGCAGAATTATTGCACGCTGCTGCTGTTGCTGCTGCTGCTGTTGCTGCTGCTGTTGCTGCTGCTGCTGTTGCGTGTACACACAAGCCGCGTGTTGTGTGTACACGCGGGGGGCTGCGTACGCCCAATGCAAATATAACCCCGACACCCAATCCGATGTGAAGGCGAGGGGAGGGAGGTGGCTATGAATGGCACCAACATCAATGTGCACATTCACCGTGTCGAGAATCGCTACAATTTACGTTGTATACGCGTGCCCCCCCCACCCACCCCACCCCCCCACACTTTATTAGAGAGAGCTGTATATTTCAACGCAGTATATTATTTGTATACTGTCCGTGTATAATGGTTACAATCGCAACCTTCGTAGACCCATCCACTTGTGCTGCGTCTACGAATCGCCGGTTTCGTTGAAGGGATTAAGGGGGGGGGGGGTGGGGGGAGGGTCGCGGGTTACCTGCTCCGACACTGACGTTGGCCGAGCGGCGAGACGTGGAAAGTCGCTGTGCGATTGTCACCGACAACGCGAGAGGAACGTCCCGCAAGAGTCTTAACGACGACGACGACGACAACGAGAAGGAGGAGGAGGCTTGGTTGAAGGCCGCCCTACAGAGCGAAACGGGTCGCGGGGTGGTTGTGGTTCGGGGTGGTGGTTGTGGTTGGGGGTGGTGGTTGGGGGGGTTGACGGGTTCCAGCTTCAAATTGTGGGCAATGTTCGGGAGGCAGGAGAAGGGAACGGGTCGTGCAGTCGACTGCCGCTTGCCGTGCCCGGGAGCGAGCGCGCACGAAACAACAACAAAAACACGCGGCCGTGTTTGTATCTCCCCGGCCTGGGCATTGCCGTTGGACACCCCAACACGTGTTCTCCCTTCCCTCGTTTTAAACACACACACAACACCGCAACTGACCGTAGTATCCCCATTGAGTCCTATTTATATATTTACATTTGCGACGTTACAATAATAATAACGACGACGACGACTACGACGCATCCACCAAAGCGGCGGTGACTGACCGCAGTGGGGGTGATGGTGACCACCACTTGGTTCGCGTTCTTCAGCAAAAGCCGCCACGCCGGGGAGTTTGGCTGGGAGGAAACGCCATCGTCTAGCAGTCGATTAGCAAAAGGGCCGCACACGTCCGTGGCTGCAATGTCCGTGGCAATCGCTGACCAACCAACCTCTGAACTGCATCAATCCCCCCCCACCTCCATAATCACGACCTGTCGCCCCCAACGAGACCACCACCACCAACAGCAGCAGCAACGTCAACAATCTTGGCCGCCTTACAGATCCAGGCGACCCACAACAGCCCCCCCCCCCTTAAGTGCCCCCCTTTCTCGGGGTGTCTCTCTCTCTCTCTCATTACTTCTCTCTCGCTCGCTCCACATCGCTACGCCGCAGGAAGATGTTTGCGTTCGAGCCGCATCTCGGGATGGCTCACCGATTATAATACTACTACTCAGTCACTTTTATACTCGTGGTTATTAGCAGCCGCTGTGTGGAAACACGCACGGGATTGTGTGGTTGTGTGAGTTGTACACGTGGTGTGTGTGGTGTGTGTGGTGTATACGTGGTGTGTATGTGGTGTGTGAGTGATGTACACGTGGCGTGTGTGCTGTGTGTGTGATGTACACGTGGTGCGTCTGTGGTGTGTGTGGTGTACACGTGGTGTGTGTGTGCTGTGTGAGTTGTACACGTGGTGTGTGTAGTTTGTGTGATGTTCACGTGGTGTGTGTGATGTACACGTGCTGTGTGTGTGCTGTGTGTGAGTTGTACACGTGGTGTGTGTGTGCTGTGTGTAAGTTGTACACGTGGTGTGTGTGCTGTGTGTGAGGTGTACACGTGGTGTGTGTGTGCTGTGTGAGTTGTACACGTGGTGTGTGTGTGAGGTGTACACGTGGTGTGTGTGTGCTGTGTGAGTTGTATACCTGGTGTGTGTGTGGTGTGTGTGATGTACACGTGCTGTGTGTGTGATGTACACGTGGTGTGTGTGTGTGCTGTGTGTGAGTTGTGTACGTGATGTGTGTGTGCTGTGTGTAAGTTGTACACGTGGTGTGTGTGTGGTGTGTGTGAGGTATACGTGGTGTGTGTGTGGTGTGTGAGTTGTGTACGTGGTGTGTGTGTGGTATGTGTGAGTTGTATACGTGGTGTGTGTAGTGTGTGTGATGTACACGTGGTGTGTGGTGTGCGTGCTGCGTGAGTTGCACACGTGGTGTGTGTGTGTGGTGTGTGTGAATTGTATACATGGTGTGTGTGGTGTGTGTGAGATGTACACGTGGTGTGTGGTGTGTGTGATGTATACGTGGTGTGTGTGGTGTGTGTGAGTTGTGTACGTGGGGTGTGTGGTGTGTGAGATGTATACGTGGTGTGTGTGTGGTTTGTGTGATGTATACGTGGTGTGTGTGTGGTTTGTGTGATGTATACGTGGTGTGTGTGTGGTGTGTGTGAGTTGTGTACGTGGTGTGTGTGTGGTATGTGTGAGTTGTGTACGTGGGGTGTGTGGTGTGTGTGATGTATACGTGGTGTGTGTGTGCTGTGTGTGAGTTGTGTACGTGGGATGTGTGGTGTGTGAGATGTATACGTGGTGTGTGTGTGGTTTGTGTGATGTATACGTGGTGTGTGTGTGGTGTGTGTGAGTTGTATACGTGGTGTGTGTGTGCTGTGTGAGATGTTCACGTGGTGTGTGTGTGGTGTGTGAGTTGTATACGTGGTGTGTGTGTGGTGTGTGTGTGATGTACACGTGCTGTGTGTGTGAGTTGTATACGAGGTGTGTGTGTGTGGTGTGTGATGTACACGTGGTGTGTGTGTGGTGTGTGTGTGATGTACACGTGGTGTGTGTGTGGTGTGTGTGAGATGTTCACGTGGTGTGTGTGTGATATATACGTGGTGTGTGTGTGCTGTGTGAGATGTTCGCGTGGTATGTGTGTAGTGTGTGAGTTGTACGCGTGGTGTGTGTGTGGTGTGTGTGTAAGTTGTATACGAGGTGTGTGTGTGTGGTGTGTGTGTGATGTACACGTGGTGTGTGTGTGAGTTGTATACGTGGTGTGTGTGTGGTGTGATGCGTTTTAGAGACCGTGGCGCCAAGGTTAAGCAGGGGGGGGGCACACGCACACGAGTACACACACACACAGGTATACACATACAATATACACTTACGCACACAAGTACTCACACGAGTACACACACATTCACGGATATACACACGCACACGAGTACACACACAGGTATATATATGTATACACACACACACCTAAAAGTATACGATACACACACTCCTACGGGTATACACACTTCATGTATTCATGCACACGAGCAGATATATATACATGCATGGACATACACATTCACACACGCGCACTCGTCCACGGACATGAACTAAAACATACGTGGTTCTAATCACACGAACACCGATAGACGGACGCACCAGTATACTCAGTCTTAAACAGGTATACACAGGAATATACACACATACACGGGGTGTGTATGTGTGAATCCACACACACACGGATATAATCACACGTTAATCTCTCACTGAGTGTACCCGCGTCGCTGACAATAAGAGTCATCGCTAGAGGTAATAGTATACTGGATGTGGTGTGCAGGGTGCGATATTTTCCGTTTACCCGAAATTAAGGATTGGGGAAACTCTCCTACACACACGGTGCCACGAACACACACGGACACTCACAATACCAACAACACACACACACACGTGCAAGAAGACAAAGATCCCCCGTATAGCCTTAACAGACTGTAGGGGCAAGTGCTGTTAGCGAGCACCTATGAAGGCCGACACGGCACACGAGGGGGTGGGTGGCCAACACCACGCCCGGAGCGGTTCAAATAATCGTCACAAGGTGTTGGCCGTGAGCGGGAATCGAACCCATGTGGCCAGGTTCGTAGCGCAGTGCGCTAACCACTACACGACCGCTCCCCACTACACACACACGTACAAGAAGAACACATGCGCACACACATACGCACACACACATACGCACGGTTACATTCACAAGCGGACACATACACCGCATGTAAGCACCAACACAAATCACACGCACAAACTCACACACATACACACAAAGGTGCACACATTCGTACACACACGAACGCTACTACACAGACATCCAAATACACACGCACGTGACACACTTACTTACACACGAACGCATTCACACACAGCTACACAAACACACATCCACCTACACACACGTGAAGGCTAACACACTAACACGCACACACCAACATACAAACGCGTTCACACACATGGCCACACTCACAGATACACACTTTTAATCTGCTTGTCGAATAATAGGTGCAATGGTTGAAGCATAATTAGCGATCTGCATGTGTTATAACAATATGATGATGTAACGATGTATGGTTATAATGTGATGTGAATATGCGTGTGTTCTGATACTGCAACGTGAAGTAGTTTGAGTCGTGCTAGAATAATTCGATCCGATGAAATAACAACCCCAATGCATGTAGCGACGTGATGTGAATATGCGTGTGGTGTTATGACGTGATGTCGTCATGCAACACCACGTGGTGTTACGTAATAACGTGGAATCACGTGGTGTTGCGATGTTATATTGTAATAACGGCACGCGGCTGTTAGAATTATGTGATGCCTTAAAGGAACACAAGCTGGTGGTATTACAACAAAGTTACGCAATAATGTAACACCATTCCACACGATATTATAAAGTGTGATGCAATAATGTAGCACCAAATCACGTGGTGTTATGAGTGTTATGTAATAATATAACACCGATCGACGGGGTATTATCGATAGTGATGGTGTTATGCAATCATGGACCACCAAACCACGTGGTTTCACAACAGCGTTATGCATTAATGTAACACCGATCCAGGTGGTAGTTTAGAAGTGTTACGTAATCATGTAACACCAATGAACTTGGTGTTTTAATGGTGTTATGCATACTTAAACACCAGCGGTGTCCTAATAGTGTTATGTAATAATGTAGCATGTGTAATTATAATTTGATGGAACGTAGTGGTAAATAGCAATGTAACACCAGGCGTTGTTCCAGTGGTATGCAATAACAGCGCCTGGTGTATCACCTCAATGGAAATTGTTATACTGTAATCGTGCAATGGACCCTGTATTATAACGTGATGTAACAGCATAACAGCACGCGGTATAAAACGGTGTGATGTAATCACACAGCACCAATATTTACCGATGTTATAAATAATGCAACACTAGTACAGACGGCGTTATAGAAGTGTTGTGTAACACCACCCTTTGTTACGGCAGTGTTATGTTATAAGGTGAGCCCAATCCGCGCGACGTTCGTGTTACGTAATAACGTATACGCGTGGTGTTATAACGGCGTTATGTAATAATGTGACACCTAACACAATAATACCACCCTATCCTCATGTCACGGCGTAACACCATTCCACGCGTTCTCGTATCATAAATACGCGCAACAATTCAACAGCGCGTGTTACTGCAATACAACGCGATGCAAGGATACAGCCATCGCGTCGAACATCACGTTGTACTATAATGCGGCTGCGAATCAACGGCGGGCGGGCACGCGCTGTTACACGCGTACTTGTTATGTAACAACAATCGCCAGATGGAGACTTCGCGACGCGCTGTCTCGAACGTAACGCACGCAACTTGTGGCCGCTATATCGCGTATAGCGATCAGTCGTCGTCGTCGTCGCCGTCCCCCCGGTGAAACTACAACGTGATGCTAGGGACGAGGAAACCTACCCCCCCCCCCCCCCTAGGTCAACTCGGCCTCAAATGATAACCGACATTTCGAAGACAAAGGCGCGCACGTGCTGTCGTGGCTGCTGGCTGCACGACGAAGCTCTCTGTCGCTTCATTTGACCGCCCTTAATAGGTGCTTGCAAACTTGCCATTCCCCCCCCTGTAACAGCCTGTGCAACTTGTTCTGTTTGTTTTCACGTTATAGAGGCATTTGCACGTGATGGCGGCATGCCACCAAATCCCTTATGTCCAGTTGAATATAAAGAAATTAATAAATAACTCGCTCGGATTCCATCTATTTGAAATCCACCAATGGATGAAGGCCTCCCCCACGCCATGTCGGTCATGCGGCGGAGGAGTTGGAGGGGTGGTGCTTTGACCATACTTCACCACGCTGGTCAGTGCCGGGTGGTTAAGGGTAGGGTGGATTGGGTGGTGGTGGGGGGGGCGGGTACAGGACCGGTTCGGAAATAATGTTCTCACTGATGTTAGCCGTGGTCGGGAATCGAACTCCTTGGTCGCCGGGTTCATAGAGCAGCGCCTTAGCCACTGCACCATCGCTCCACGGTGGAATATCCAAGTGGGAGATTTGTATATGTGTATATCGCGTAGAGGGGTATAGGCAGGGCCCGATTAAGATTTTGTAGGCCCCAGTAATATTTTCAAAAGGAAAATAAAGTTAAAGAAATTTTTTTTTTACAAGGCTAACAACAAATAAAATTCAGCATCCGCAAATGAAAAATTACTTTTCACTTCATCTCTGGAGGCCTCTTCAGCTGTCGGAGGCCTTTGGACTGCAGCCTCTAAAGCCCCCGTGCCTTGATCCGGCCCTGGGTATTGGCTATGATAGAGGTGCTCCTTGCGTGACTACAGCGTTTCATTTTGGTAGTCATTATGATATCCGTTTGTGTTGTCTTTACCGATTTCAAAAAACCCAAAAAACCCGCACCAAATAACGGAACGAGTGACTTACTTACGACCAGAGTGACGTTTTGGCCGCACTGCACACAAACGTAGAGCGTTATGCACTCTCCTTACTTATTTACAGCCCCTCTTCATGGACAAATCAGCGTTTGTGTCAAACACAGCAGTGCACGGCATTGATAGTTGTTACTCGTTAATTTATGATGGGGGAGCAGTGGTGGAGTGGTCAGCGCTATGCGTCGAGTTGGAATCCCCGGCCAGGGGCTAACGCATCAGAGACGAGCGATTCGTGAACTCGGGCCCTGGACCCATTGACCCTCTGCGTCAACTGGCACTGTCGGCGAGTGGTGAAGTATGGTCGGTCACACGACGGCTCGGATCGCACGTGGTTCTATTGACCCAATAATAATAATAATGATAATTATTACAACAGTAATCATAGTATTATCATTTCACGCATTCATTGCACAGAAATACGTTCCGTATGTCAACTACTGACTCCTCTAATGTTTATAAATAAACAACGCACTGCAACAAATCGTATACCATTAAATTGCATGAATATATATAATAACTGTGAAGTTGCAAGGCTGCTATATATATACACACACGCACATTCACCAACCATTGTGCTGGCGTGTATGTGCTCCCTCCCGCCGCCTTAACTAAATCGCACAGGACCAGGATGGTGAAGTATGGTCAAAAAAAACCTCCACCGACCCGCACGGCGTCCAGTTGGCCTCATCCAGCAGTGGATCGACCAAGCGGCCCTCGTAGATGCACACACGCTCATCGACAACTCTGCCCTGTACGTCACGCAGCATCTTGGACATCAGCATTACCACAATTGCGTAATACGCGGAGCGTATTGGGAAACATAAATTAACAATGTCTGTGTGTGTGTGGATATGGGTGCATATATATGAGGGAGCGGTAGTGTAGCGGTTAGCGCGCTGCGCTACAAACCTGGCGACCCGGGTTCGATTCCCGCTCACGGCCAACATCGGTGACGATTATCTGAACTGGTCCTGGGGCTCCCCTAGGTCGACTCAGCCTCAAATGAGTACCTGGTGCGATGTGTAAACATCGCCACTGGGGAGACAAAGGCGGACGGGCGTGGTGTTGGCCACCCACCCCCTCGTGTGCCGTGCCGGCCTTCATAGGTGCTCGCTAACAGCACTTGCCCCTACAGTCTGTTAAGGCTATGCGGGGGATCTTTATCATTTTATGTATATGAGACAAAGGCGGCCGAGCGTGGTGCTGGTCCCCCACCCCGTGCCGGCCTTCATAGGCGCTACTCGCTAACAGCACTTGCCCCTACAGTCTGTTAAGGCTATGTGGGGGATCTTTATCATTTTATGTATATGAGACAAAGGCGGCCGAGCGTGGTGTTGGTCCCCCACCCCGTGCCGGCCTTCATAGGCGCTGCTCGCTAACAGCACTTGCACGAACATTTAAAGGATTTATACGGGGCATCTTTGGATATGAGAGCTGCAGTCCCCACAGATCGCGTGGAAGTAGCTTTACATTTCCCACACCCGAATTCAGTTTAGAAATAACAACAACAATAATAATACAGCTCACATTCGTTAATAACACTGCCTTAACAGGATAATTATATAATAGCAGACGTTTCTGGCAATGACCCTTCCTCACGGCACACATGCCATGAAGGTTAGAATATATTCAAAAGCACGTTAACCACTTCACCAACCCGGAATGACCATCGCGGTGAAGTATGGTCATACACCACCGACTAGCACGGTTGGCCACATACGGTGCTAAAGAAGTTCAACATACATACGTACAAACAACCACCCCAGAGAGGGCATGGAGAGGCGGTCATCCAGCAGTTGATTAAAGCGCGTTATAAACGGCATTCGTGTGGTTCCTATAACGCGACGCGTTTGTTGTCATTCATTTACCCACGCGCCTCACTGAAATGTAAAACAAGTGTCTCTTGTTCGGCAGGGTAGATTCAGTAAGGCCACCGTCTTTACCGCCATATATAACTCGATAGAAACGCTTACATAGGCTGCCCTCGTTGTATGCGGTAGATGCGTTCCAAAAAAACGAAATGGCCCACAAAGTGAGGGAAGCCTGTAAACTGCAGGCGTATTGACGAAATGACGGCACGAGCCGTCGAGTCCTACGGCTACATCACGAGGAACGGCGTCGGGTACGCCTTGACCTCAGAGCAAATCATCTGAGTTCAATTGCGAGTCCCGTGTTTCTCATCTGTTGCCTCGCACACGAGAGTGGCACTCGGGTCAATCCCTCCACTGGTTTAACGCAGCAGCAGCAGAAGCAGCAGCAGCGTCATCGGCAATATTCAGCAGCAGGAGCAGCATCATGGAGTCACGCACGTGCCTCGTCAGAATATCAATTAACCTTGCAAATAAATAAATAACCCCACAATTAGGACGCGCGGAAAATCTTAGCACGGATAAATCTGTCGTGGACACCACACCCCTGCACGCATACCACGTGGTGTGCGCGCGTGCACGTGTGTGTGTGTGTGCACGTGTGTGTGTGTTGTGGGGAGCGGTAGTGTAGCGGTTAACGCGCTGCGCTATGAACGCGGAGACACGAGTTCGATTCCCGCTCACGGCCAACACCAGTGACGATTATCTAAACCGGTCCTGGGCCTCCCCTAGGTCGACTCAGCCTGAAATGAGTACCTGGTGCGGTGTGTAAACATCGCCACTGGGGAGATAAAGGCGGTCGGGCGTGGTGCTGGCCACCCACCCCCTCGTGTACCGTTCCGGCCTTCATAGGTGCTCGCTAACAGCACTTGCCCCTGCAGTCTGTTAAGGCTACACGGGGGATCTTTGTCTTTGTGTGTGTGGGCAGATTAGTCGACTGCTCTACGAACCCCGGCGGCGACCCGAGTTCGATTCCCGCTCACGACCAATAACAGTGGCGAATATGTGGGCCGGTCTTGGGACTCCCATAGGTCGACTCAGCCTTAAAATGAGTACATTTTACGGTGTGTTAAAAAAGAAACACATCGGCACTCGACAGACAAGGGCGGCCTGGCGTGGTGTTGACCAACCCGCCCGTTCGTGTGCCGTGCGGTCTTCCAGAGGTGTTCGCTAACAGCACTTGCCCCGACAGTTTGTTACAATGCTACGGCGGGTAATCTTTGTGTGCGTGAATGTACGCGTAAAGTGCGCGTATGCATCGGTGCGTGCGAGGACGTGTGCACGTGTATGTACGCGTATGTATATATATACGTATGTATAATTGTGTACGAGTGTGTACGAATGATTGCCTGTTTTTGTACGAGTGTGTATGTATATATATTGCGTGTACGAATGTGTGAGTGTGTAGAATGAGTGTGCGTGTATTGGTATTGGTATGTACGGGTGTGTATGAATGAGTGTGTATGTACGCTACGCGTGTGTGTATGTGTGTGTGTGCTCGCGTGTCACGGTACCTGCTTCTCGCGTGCACGTGGAGAGAAGGAGCGAGGCGCGGCGACTCAACGTGAACAGAACAACGCCGTTGGGGTCTGGTCACTCACAAACACACTCCACCCCTCTCCTCTCTCTCATTCTTCCCCCCCCCTTCCCAGCTCTGTCTCCCCACGCTCTCCCCTCTCTCCTCCTCCTCCTCCCCGCTCTCTTCTCCCCGAATCCGTCAATAACATCGGAATACACGTCACCGCCCGCGCGTGGCTTTTTTTTTTACGAAACACAATCCTTCCGTGGCAGTTCAAAAACACGTCCCTTCCCACCCCCCCCCCCATTTCTGCTTCCCCCTCCTCTCCTCCTCCCCTCTCCTCTTTTCCGACCACCAACACCACGACCACCTCCCCAACTTCTAACCTATAGAATGGACGCGCGTTCACCCAATGCGAACGGATCGCCGGTGAAAAAAAACACAAAAACTCGACGATGTTCTGCTCTTCCGCTGCTTGCATCGTTCAAAAAAGCCCCCCACAACTTGTTCGGCAAATAAAATTGGAACAGCGCGATTATTCATTTCAACAGATGGAATATATTTGTCATTTCGACGCAAACGAAACGCGTTCACGGCTCGTGTTTACGTTTGGAAGAAGTTTGTCTGATGCGCCAGATGATCTGTTTTTGTGCAAAAAAAAACTAAATCTGCCGATGTCTCCTTCCTACATCGCCAAAAACAAATTATTGGGGAGATTCCGCCAAAAAACTCCCGCACATTTCGTCCAGATCAGAATGTGGCCCAAGCTCTCAAAACGATCGCCTCGCCACGCGCTTGTTTGTAGACGTTTTGGACAAGCGAGATTTCGACTTTGTTTGCGTGAAGACCTTTTCTCGATGTCACCACACATTCGGTCTAAAATCTGAACACGCTCGCCAATGACACCGCCTCCGAATGCGGTTGCGTTTACGTCTGACAAATGTTGTCGAGGTTGTTGTTGTTGTTATTATTTGTTCTTGCGTCACAACACGATCCAAATGAGATAAATTCATGAAACACGTAATTGACGTTTATTTAAATCCAACTACGTCACGATTTACGTCTTTACATTTATGTCGACATGTATGTACGTTGAACTTCTTTCGCACCATACGTAGTCAACCGTGTTAATTGGAAGGTGCGGGGGGAAGGACAGCAAACTAAACTACCGTTCGACACGTTCTCTTCACTTGGAGTCGACGTGTCGGTGTCTAGCGATGGTCACGTCTATGGGTGTCCTGTTCATTCTCACTCAGCGATTCCTATAGCGGCGCTTACACCGAAAACTATTATCCTGCCACCCTGATTATTGACGAAATCAGAGTTCGTACGACGGTAAGTGCTCGCTTAACGCGTGTTCGCACAAGGCCTTTTCGCGACGACGCAATGCGTCCGTTCGAGAACACTTTTCGCACAACGCGGAAGTCGCCTCGTTATAACGCGGAACGCGTCCCGTTATAACGCGGTTTTAAAGCGGTTTCTGAGTTGGTCGATGACAAACTATTTTCTTGAGCAGCGTGGCTGTGCAGTGCGATACGGTACGCGACGTGATACGCTAACCGCGGCGGCGTCCCCTCGGTTATCTGTCCCGCCATCTCACTGTGTGTACGCTCTTCGTAACCTCGATTAACTTAATTGTTCCGTTATTTATGGGCAAAATTGTTTCACTCCACGCGATGTTTTGTTTAACGCGGCGCTTTTCAGGAACGCGTCCATCGCGTTAAACGAGGACTCGCTCGACAGACGTTTATTTACAACGAGGTATCGAGACGACGATGAGTATCCGTCTCAACGGAGACACCGGATTGGAATTAAACTCTGAAAATTTGGCAACTGCCACAGCGTCGCGCGCACGGCAGCTGTGTATGAATCACGTCCGTGAAAGAGATTTACAAAGTAGGCGCAGTCACTTGCTCATGCATTCATTAATTATGCAGGCAAATCAGCACAATTCAGCCTATGGGCTTTCTGCGCCAATATTATACATCCAAGTCCAGAAGGTCAGTAGGCTGATGGATCAAACAAATATTTAATGTGGATGTGAAGAAACGGACGGAAGTTTGTTTATTTTTTTGCATTTTCAATGATTTTTCATAACGGCGCCACAATGAGTTGTTACATAATGCATTATACACACACACACAAAGGAATATGGTTTACAAAACACGATACCGCAAATGAACACCTCCACCAACTAAACCGACTGCACAAGCGGTTGACGCACTGCGCTAGAGTTCGATGGACCGCGGCTAAAAACATCGGTGGCGAATGCTATCGAAACCAACCCACCCCATCCATTGACCAGCCGAGTGAAGTATGGCCGAACATACACACGCACGCACCTCCTCCTATGACCGGTGTTCATCCAGCAGTGGATTAACTTAGGAGAGAGAGAGAGGAGGGGGGGGGGAACTGAAGCGGTGCTTCTAGATTTGAAGCTTTCGTGACTGCAAGGATTCATATTCTTAGGTTTTTTCGGTAAAGTCACGTAGGTAAAACATCAAAATTAATAAAAATAAAATAAAAAATAAAAATCACGACGTTTCGGAGGCAACACAAGTCTCCGTCATCAGGTGGGACCGTCACAGCCAGATTAGCTGCATTTTGATGTTTTACCTACGTGACTTTATCGAAAAAACCTAAGAATATGAAGCGGTGCTGTAAATAATTATTTACAGATCACAAACGCAGAGAGAGAGAAGAGGAGGAGGCCCGGGCATGTGACCGCGAAGTCGAAGCAACTCGGCTAGCGGCCCCGCGACAAAGCGCGCTTTGTCGGGCACCCTCTCCGTCTGCCCCCCTCCACCCACCCACCCACCCCGTGCACGCGATTACAAATCGCTTCCTGCGAGACGCATCCCTCCCCTCTCTGCTCCCTCCATCTCCTCCATTCACAAATCCCGCACCTTACCGCTCATTAACGAGAGCGCACCGCGCCACCGACTCGCTCCTCTCACCCAACCAGAGAATTTGCCCCCCTCCGTTTGCTCGAGGCGTGCACACCGCTCACTCTGCCGTGTGCGCGCGTGCCCGTGTGTGTGTGCCCGTGCGCCCGTGTGTGTGTGTGCGCGCGCGCCCGTGTGTGTGTGTGCGCGCGCCCGTGTGTGTGTGTGCGCGCGTGCCCGTGTGTGTGTACCCGTGCGCCCGTGTGTGTGTGTGCGCGCGCCCGTGTGTGTGTGCCCGTGCGCCCGTGTGTGTGGGTGTGCGCGCACCCGTGTGTCTGTGTGCGCGCGCCCGTGTGTGTGTGCGTGCCCGTGTGTGTGCCGCACCCGTGTGTGTGTGTGCGCGCGCGCCCGTGTGTGTGTGCGCGTGCGCCCGTGTGTGTGCGCGCGTGCACCCGTGTGTGTGCGCGCGCCCGTGTGTGTGTGCGCGCGCCCGTGTGTGTGCCCGTGCGCCCGTGTGTGTGCGTGCGCGCGCCCGTGTGTGTATGTGCGCGCGCCCGTGTGTCTTTGGTAGGGGAGCCGTGGGCGAATCGAACCCGGCAACCCGAGTTCGATTCTCGCTCACGGCCGCCACCAGCAACCAGTGAGGATGAATATCTAAACCGGTTCTGGACCCCCCCCCCTCCCCTCCTAGGTTGAGTCAGCCTTAAATGAGTCCCCGGTGCGGTGTTAAATCGTCGGCATTGGGGAGACAAAGGCAGCCGGGCGTGGTGTTGGCCACCCATCACCCTCTTGTTAAAGGCTATACCGGGGGACCTTTGTCTTTTCCATCAACTTTTAGCCACGATTTGTGACCGCTGTGCACGCGGCCTTCATCGATGGTCCCTGACAGCATACGGTCCAACAGTCTCAGTGGGCTGACGAATACGAACTGCGCCCGTCCAATCCACGACACCCATCGCCGCCATGATACACCGTCCCAACACGAATCAGGAATTACACGTCGCATCGACATGCGACTGCGTCTCAAGGCGCTCTCTACAGGAAGTCGGCACACACACATATATATACATCCTATGGAGGAGACGAGGAAAATGCCTTGAGCCTGCCCTTCAAGAGAGGCTGGGACGTCGACAGCCCGGATGGCCGGGGAGGGAGGCAGGGACTTCCAGACCGTGGTGCATGCCAACAGCAGGAGGGGGGAGACTGCTGGTCGCGGCGCCGATGAACGGTCTCCCCGAGCGAAAGATGCGTTCGTGCCGACAAAGGCTTTGGGGGGGGAAGCCTTCATCCAACTGATGCTGATGATGACATGAACACTATAAACACAACAATCTCCTTTCGGAATAGAGTTTTTTTTGGGGGGTTCGATCGCGTAAATATAAAAATGTGTCGTTAAAACCCGCCACCACCCGACACAGCCAACTAGTAAGGGTTGTCACGTAAACAGGACGTGGCCAATTCGTCACTAGTACAGCACTAGTGTGTAGTTTATAGTGTAGTGTATAGTAGTGTATAGTGTAGTGTATAATGCAGTGTATAGTAGTGTATAGTGTAGTATACTAGTACAGCACTAGTGTGTAGTATATAGTGTAGTGTATAGTGTAGTGTATAGTAGTGTATAGTGTAGTGTATAGTAGTGTATAGTGTAGTATACAAGTACAGCACACCGGTGTGTTGGAGAGCCAAGCCACAACATTTACAATCTGAGTACGACGTTTCGCCAGTAATTACAACCAGCTTCATCAGGCGACATCCACATTTGTGGATAAATCCTCCTGTTTCGTTCCTTAAATAGAGGCGTAGGCGGTCGCGACAGCTTACGTGTTAAATCTTCTTCCGTGTCAGATTCCCACGTAACAAAAAGAAACACATATACAATACGTGGCCGCGTTAGTCCCTAACGAGGCTACGTTAGGGACTCGTTTATCCGACAGACTAACAACACATTATCGTCACGTGACGAGACGCAAAAAAACGAGAGTTTGTGTATTTACGTATCGCTGCGTCGTGTGGAAGCAACGATCACGGACACGTTTCCCTCGCTATATGCGGCTGTCGAAGACGAGTTTCAAAATAAATGTCGAAACCCCACGAGACAGCGGCCTACCGAGTAGCGCATTTAGTACGGACAGTCTTGTCGCACGCCCCACCGCATAGCCGCAAATGAGTGGTTCAAAGCGCATACAGCGAATTTTGGGTAGAAATAGGCGATGTATGTTGAATTTCTTTCGCACCGTACGTAGCCAACGGTGCTAATCGGTGGTGCTGGCTAGCTGCGTGTACACGAGAGGAACCTGCCTCGTACTTGGATGATGATGATGATGATCATCACCATCACCCACTGTGGACCGCGCCTCTCATGCGGTGGGACATTTCGAGGCGCCCGAGTATCCAGCCGGGTAGCGGTCGTGGCTATTGGCACGACGGTGCCTCTAAACCCAGAACTGTGGAAGCGACAGCGAGAGGGTTGGTGGAGTTGGGCGGCTTCATCCAGCAGTGGATTGGCCATGGCTGACGATGAATGTAAAGTATTGCCGGGACTCCCGAGTACGGTACAATGTGTTGACGTGGGCACGTAGATTTTTTTTTGCTATGATCAGACCCCACGTGTTGTTGACACAACAAAGACAGATTTACGTTTATGGTTGGGAAGAAAACTGACCCACCCACCCACCACCACCACCACCACAGGCCCGCGACACAACTTATGAACACGCCACACACAAGACGACACACATTTCGTTGTGTAGCCTATGTGTATGCACAGTACAGGCTTTTTGGCAAATAGTCGGGACCTGCGCGTTCGTCCCTTCGCGTAAACAACTCAAATATGGTAGTAGGGTTTTACCCTTTCAACTGGTACAAAACTGACACCTTTATACAAGGCATCATGTTTGCAATAACCACAACACAAGCAGTCAAAATGCAAACAAAAAGAAACAACTCTGATAATGGTAATGATATGTACTGTCCTTGAAGTTGATTGGTCCACACCCGAGACAGCTTTCCTTAGAGCCTAGTCTCCATTGGTGTTGGACCAGATGACGCCAAAAGGCGTACAACTCAAAGACAGCGCACTATCAGAGTATTGAGAGCTCGGGGTAAGCATTAACACTATGAGACATCTCCTTTATCAGTGGCAAGACTCAAATATGGTCGAGTTCGTCCGCCTCTTCGCCTCGTGGACCGATATTCTCCATGACACGTGCGTCTACAAGTTCCCCCATCTGGGTGCCGCTTTTTGTGGTCCTCATCAGCAGGATCGCGGTTGCTGCTGCTGCTGCTCACTATTAGTTCGCAAAGGCCGGAGGATGATGAACACTGTGCATTGCCCACAACGCATGACGCGTGAACAAACGAGCGTCTACGGGACCTCCGTTCTCTAGAAACAAGGCGATAACTTCTCGACGTTCGCCGCTCGTTGTCCACGTTGCTGTGGACGAGGACGCGTTCTCCCTCGAGGCTCGTCCCGTGGTGAACCGCGGTTGCCTGTCCCTCTTGCTCGACTCGGCATGAAAGGGGTGTTGGGGTGGTGGTGGTGGGGGGGTGAAGGTTCAGCGCCGTCTCCCGCGCGTGTTCTACAGCGTCCGCGTGCCGGGGAACTGCGGCCGACATTTTGTGGATATCTTTCCCTCCCCGACCGTTTCATTCCACCACCACCGCTGCCGCTGCAGGCTACCCACCCCTCTCGTCCCCCCCCCAGCCACCACCAACTCCTCCTCCATCCTGCCATGGCCACCCCCCCCCCCCCCGTTTCACCACGCGTGAACCAGCCGCGACTATCAAAAGCCCGCGCGAAGCGGAACGCGCCGTACAAAATAAACGCGAGAAGTGGAGAGACGGCGGTGCTACTGCTGCTGCTGTTGCTGCTGATGTGGCGGCGGTGGCGGTGGTGCCTGTGGGTGGCCCAGAATCAGCTTGGCCGGTTTTGTTTTGTCTTTCACAGTAACTCATTGATAGACTCACCAAAGACAAAGATCCCCCTCGTATAGCCCTTTCGCAGACTGTTGGGGAAAGTGCTGTTAGCGGCACACGAGGGAGTGGGGGGGGGGGGCAACACCACGCCCGGCCGCCTTTGTCTCCCCAGTGGCGATGTTTACAAACCGCACCAGGAACTCATTTGAGGCCGAGTCACCTTAGGGGAGGCCCAAGACCGGTTCATATAATCGTCACTGGTGTTGGCCGTGAGCGGGAATCGAACCCGGGTCGCCGGGTTCGCAGCGCAGCGCGCTAACCGCTGCGCCACCGCTCCCCCGCGAGACACGCGCACAGACACACGCGGCGAGGACGCTTCCTCCTCAACGTCGACTCACACTTTCACACTTTCTTAGCACGTGTTCAATGCGTATATGGAGGCCTCCACTTTCAATTGCGTGCACGCTTCCCACAGCTCTCACACACACATATATTCTAGTTATACACATGTATACAGACAAAGATCCCCCCCCTCACTTATAGACTGAACAGAATGTTGGGGCAAGTGCTGTTAGCGAGCGCCTATGAAGGCCGGAATGACACACGAGGGGGTGGTTGGCCAGCACCACTCCCGGCACTCATTTGAGGCCGAGTCGACCTAGGAGAGGCCCAAGACCGGTTCATATAAACGTCACCGGTGTTGGCCGTGAGCGGGAATCGAACTCGGGTGGCTGGGTTCGTATCGCAGCGCGCTAACCGCTGCGCCACCGCTCCCCACACAAACACACGCACGCACATACACTACACATTTACTCTCGAGAAATCACACACGCGCACGCACGAACTCGCACGCGCTAACACAGCCAAGAAGAATGTTAGAGAATCGAAAGTCCACTGTTGAAAAAAACGACAGAAAACGTTAAGACAACACACACACGCACGCACACACACACCGAGACAGCGAAGACAAACATTCCCAGAATAGCCTTTAACAGACTGTTGGGGCAAGTGACGGGAGCGAGAAAACGATGAAAGCCCGAACGGCACACGAGGGGGTGGGCGGCCGGCACGACGCCCGGCCGTCTTTGTATCCCCAGCGGTGATGTTTACACACTCACACCGGGTACTCATTTGAGGCCGGTTCGACCTCGTGGGGAGGAGGGGGGGGGGCTCAGGAACGGTTCAGACAGTCGCCACTGATGGTGTTGGCGGCCGTGAGCGGGAGTCGAACTCGGGTCGCCGGGTTCGTAGCGCACACACACAGATCACACACAGATCACACAGATCGAGTGAGAAGTCGTGGCGATTAAAAGGCGACTGACCAGGCCGCTCTGTGCTGTATCCCGACATCCCATTCACTCTCTGCATAAAGACAAAGATCCCCCGTACAGCCTGAACAGACTGTGAGGGCAAGTGCTGTTAGCGAGCACCTATGAAGGCCGGCACTGCACACGAGGGGGTGGGTGGCCAGCAACACGCACGGCCGCCTTTGTCTCCCCAGTGGCGATGTTTACACGCCGAGCCAGGTACTCATTTGAGGCTGAGTCGACCTAGGGGAGGCCCAGGACCCGTTCAAATAATCGTCACTGGGTGTTGGCCGTGTGCGGGAATCGGACCCGGGTCGCCGGGTTCGTAGCCCAGCGCGCTAACCGCTGCACCACCGCTCTTTGCATACGCACACACACGCTTGTGTGTACACACACGCACACACACGCTTGTGTACACGTACACACGTGTGTGTGTGTGTACATACATGTGCGTGTGTGTGCGCACGGTTTAGACGGGAGGATGGTGGTGTTTTTTTCCTGTGTGTGTGTATATATATTCTCACGTGTGCAGTCTTTTTATAACTGCTACAGTAGTTGCAGTTACAAGCTAAGTGTGTTGCCATTTGTATTCGAAGTATATATGTGTGCGTGTGCGTGTGTGTGCACAGAACGCGTGCCTGCGTATCGTGCAGAGTATGCACATATGATGTACAGAGCACTTGAAACAACACGGTTTTATATAAACACACACACGCACGCTGTATGTACTGCATAAAAAACACACACACACAAAGATACACCCAGCATGTTATGTTTGTGCGCATTCTGTACCAACAAAATTGAAATAAAAAAAACATTTAAAGACTCCCACCATTTTAAACGATTTTAAAAACATTTCACCAAAACGTGTGAGAACGTGAGTCTCTTGCCGAGACGTGACTCGTGCCGTGTGGGTTGCAATGCTTGTGAGACTGGGTGTATGTGTATATATATATGTGTGTATGTTCGTACGTGTATATGTTTGTATACATGGGGTGCGATGGAGTAGACGGTTCGCGCGCTACGCTGAGAACACGACAACCCAAGTTTGATTCCCTCTCACGGCCAACACCAGTGACGATTATCTTCACCGGTTCCAGTCCTGGGACTCCCCTGGGTCGACTAAGCCTCAAAATGAATACATGGTGCCGTGTGTAAACATCGCCACTGGGGATACAAAGGCGGTCGGGCGTGGTGCCGGCTTGCAAAAGGTGCACACTCGCAGCACTTGCCCCAAATGTCTGTTGAGTCTATAAGGGGGACCTTTGTCTTTGTACGTATATATGTACCACCACACAATAAGTAGGTGGACTTTAAAGGGAAAAGCAATGTTGAATCGTGATCAAATACAGCCCAAAGACTTTAATTGTCACGTGACTTCTCGCACCAACAAAAACAAAACAAATATAACGCTCAACACGTGACAGGAATCAAGAGCCGAAAGCACCACGCCACAGTCAACCCCAATCAACATCATCCTGTCGCAACACTGGACATCCACTCTCTACTGCTTTATATTCCCAACTCCAAACACACGCGCGCGCACACACACACAAGCACACCGTGCGTGCATCACGAGCACGGCTCAACAGAGGCGTCTTCACTCGACACGACGCGTCCGTCACGAGAGTTATTGTGACGTCCTTCCCGTCATTATCAAACACTCCACGCGTGGCACGCGTGGCCGTCTCGCTCCTGTTCTTGACACTCGTGCTTGCACGAATTTGGCATCGCATGAATCAAGCAAACTGCAAAAGTTGTACCGTGTCATGTGATTCGTGTTTGTGTCGGCGTGTTCATTAGGTGTTCACTAGGCAGAGGCAGACTCAAATGAGTGCCTGGTGTGGCGTGTAAACATCGCCACTGGGGAGACAAAGGCGGTCGGGCGTACTTCTGGCCACCCCACCCTCTCGTGTGCAGTCTTTATTAGGTGCTCGCTAACAGCACGTGCCCCAACAGTCTGTTAAAGGTTATACGGGGGATCTTTGTCATTGACTATGCAGTTGTGCATGCGTCACTTGATAACCTGGACACACCTCGCAAGAGAGATGTTCCATCTCATGGTATTTCCCAGGTTAAACTAGTTTAATAGATAGTAAACGTATCATGTTTGCAACTGCGTCCCGAGTAATGGAAAGGCGAATCTCTAAAGTCGACTTTTAACACGCGTGAGTCGCCACGACAGCTAGGATCTTGGAGCTGGGTTAATTGGCCAATGTTTTGTTTTTCACTACTGCCAGAGTTTATTATGTTTTTATATATTCATTACAAATCACATTGGTATGGTCCGCACGAAGAGCGCTGCGTCAAAGCCACGTTTATTTTTTTTCTCAAAATGTTAAATTTAAGACCTTTTTTGGGGGGGGGAATGATAAAAAAAACCCGACGGATGTTGTCTCTCTGCTGCCCACGGTGTCACTTCATGAAAAATAATCATCTGTATTCACCCTGGAGGAATCCGATGAGCTATAAAGCTCTTCCCCCCCCCCCCATATACGACGAGTCGTTTCACAGATGTCCAGTCGACTGGCCTGGTGAGTCACAGTGGTTCCCCTATGGCTCCCCCAGTGACGCTCATTGCATAGCCGCTGCCCTCGTGGGGGCAACTCAACAGCCTGCGAATTTAAATTAAGGGCTTAGTAATGGTGCACGGAAAAGAAACCCACACACACACGCGCGCATTATTTAGTCTAGAGACCGAGAGGCTGATAGACTAGAGCACAAAAAGCCCCCCCCCCCAATGGTTTATATATTTATATGGGGAGATCTTCTTGGTTCTTTCGGTAAAGTCACGTAGAAGGGAAGTAATAAAATAATAAAAAAATAAAACACAATAAAATAATTCTCACGACGTTTCGGCCACAACGCAAGCAGCCGTCCTCAGGTGAAGAATGAAACACTGCCAAGCTTGGAGCGTATATATAAGCTGGGTTGGAGGTGTAAGACGAGCGCCTTGACAATATGGGGAGACTCACATAAGTAATATGTATTTAATTCGCCTTCAGTAACACTGCATGCCACTTTTGTACATTAGACTGCCCTGCCCTTTTGAGTTATCACCTGGTTAAAACAAAATCAACTAAAGCTGAATCTCAGCTTCACGTGAATTATACACAACTATATTGGTGATGAGTTCAGTATTTTGCCATTATTAAAATTAATAAAATAGCAAGTTCAAGTAATTAAACGCAGATGTGTCTTTCCACATGAACGTGAAGTTGTTTTTTTACACAATCCTTTTGCCGCACAGCCCTCTGGGAAAGTACATTTTATCAGCAGCATTGGTTCAACACAAGCAAACTCTGGATCAGAGTTTGCTTATCAATATGTCATCAGCAGTTGTCAGGCCGTATGTAGGTCACTTTCATAAACTGAAATGCTAAATGGTTTAACAGGAAAGCAGTGCGCATGTGGTGACAAAGAGCGAGTGTGTATATATCTTTTTTTTATATATGCTGTATATTGATACTCTACAGATGATGCTTATCTATAGGTGTGTGTATGTATGGGAAAACGGCGAACCGAGTTCGATTCCCGCTCACGGCCAACAGCGGTGACGATTATCTGAGCTGGTCCATCCTCAAATGAGTACCTGGTACGGTGTGTAAACATCGTCACTGGGGAGACAAAGGCGGTCCGGCGTGGTGCTGGCCACCCACTCCCTCGTGTACCATTCCAGACTTCATTAGGTGCTCGCTAACAGTGCTTGCTCCAACACTCTGTTAAGGCTATACGGGGGATCTTTGTCTTTGTGTGTGCATGTGCCCTGTTAACCTGTTGGTTTTCACCATAAATTCCGGTTACTTTGTGACTTTTTTTTGGCCACCCCAAGCAAACATTTCATTAATCAGCAGTAGCCTATGTGACGGGTGACTCAGCTGCCAAACCCCCCACCCCTCACCCCACCCCCCACCCCCCCACCGTGCCCCTGCCACACCTGTGTGACGTCACAGTGGCACCTACACCGTCGAATGGAAACCCGCAATAAACATAGGGCGCACAAGCACAAAGATCCCCCGTGTAGCCTTAACAGATTCTTGGGGCAAGTGCTGTTAGCGAGCACCTATGAAGGCACGAGCACACACCCACACACACACATTCAATATGTGCCACCCATTTCAACGTACGTATACCTACGTATATGAATGTTTTTCTTTTTCATATTTGTTGGAACTCACCCGCACAGCATTTGTAACCGTTACAGCTGAAGAACATGATTCACATTAAGTTTATGTCGGGGTGAGATCCTTGGATAGGTGTCGTGTTAATAGTACAATAAACGATAACCCTCCACCACCAGAGATAACCAATCAAATCGGGTTGCCACGTGGGAGTAAATATTCCACCCATTGATTTGTTTTTTTATCAGCAAAAATAGCGGAGGAGGAATGTTGAAAAGCAAACAAACATTCTTTGACACTTTTTTTTATCGTCCGACGTTTCACGCGAGATTACATGCCGTGCGAAGGAGCTTCCTGTACCGAATACTAAATTATATACGTGAAATTAATTATGTGGCGATGCTGCTGCTGCTGCATTGGCAATGGTGCACAAGCACAACTACCAACAACAACAGCAACAAAAACCCAACAACACATGATTCACTAAAAGTGTGTCTTGTTTGGCCTTTATTCATAGCGCATAAATGCTGAGGAAGGACCATTACCCAAAACGTCGTCGATTAAATATGTTTTTTTAGCTTTAAGGCCGTGGTGTTATTGATGAATGTGTTGATTATATTTATGGGTGTGTCTGTGTGCAGCTGCGGTGAGATGTTAATGGATGCTCACGAACAGCACTTGCCCCAGAAGTATGTTAAGGCTACACGGGGGAACTTTGTCTTTGCGGTTCAGAGGTTCGTGGGCGCTCCTCTGCCCTGGCTGTCCAAGCAGTTCCTGTTCTTGACTCTGTGTGTACATTCGGGTAGAGTTCATACTTCCGATTTACGTCTCCCCCTTTGACGTCGTTTCTTAAAACACGTCGTTGCTTTATTCAAGTTTCAAGTTTCATTGATTAGGTATAGCCCTGTGAGCCATTCGGCTCTTGAATCGGGTGCAACCGCAACAAACAAACAAAACAAAAACATGAACAAGAAAACATCTTAAAGTGACTATGTGCAAACAGAAAATCTAAGAAAAGACAGCAAAATATTGCAGAAAAAGCACCGTACACCAACACTGTGTGCAAAAATCCCAGTGGGATGCAAGTCAAACAACAACAACAACCATAAAACAACTTAGATTAAGGCCATCAGTCTAACTCTGTACTACAACAAACAAACATGGCAAAAACCGAAAAACTTTTCAAAATCACCAAAATAAAGCCATAAAAGCAATTAACGCCACCGCCAGATGTGCGTCGCCTCCACCCCACACTCACGTCGCTGACAGCATCGCCCCTCCTTTCTCGGAGCCGTCGCCACTCAGCCGTCGCCTCCACCTACCCAGTAAATTGCTCTGCGATTTACGTCGTTTCGATATACGTCGCGCCTGTATTTTGCATTGCAATACGTGTATTCCGCACAAGGTTCGAGCAATCAAGTCTGTATTTCTATAGCACTATTTCGTGCAAAGTGCTGTCCAGATTTTAAAAACACATTATTAAAAGACTAAATCACAAGAAGAATAAAAGCTATTTTCACACGAAACAAAATCGCACGTGATAAATTGCTGTCGAAGGCATGTTGAGAAATAACACTACAAAATAATCTTAAGTGAAAAGCTAGTTTACAAAGGTGGGTTTTTAGATTTCACTCAAAATTGCTTCATTATTGTAGAGTTCAATAAGGTGTGCATGTTACGTCGTCACTGAGATTTTTTTTTACTTTACAAAACTCCTACACTCCTCTTTCCCGCATATTCTGTACCCATAACCAATGTAAACACAAACTCCCAACACATTTCTCTTTGATAACCCTAAACCCTCAAACGAAACACATACACATAGGCAACGTTTCGGGCAACAACCCTCCATTCACGCTTGTGCACCCTCATGCCAATTAATCACTAAGCCTCGAATTAATCATAACACTGGCAGAAGGGTGGTAATTATGGTATGCATATTTTTGTATTATTAAAGGGTTAGTTTATGTCAAATAACAGCAAAGCAACTTAAATATCTGCCATAACCACAACTTCCGTGTTTAACATTTGAAATTAAAACGTTGGCCTTATTAACGCATCAATGTTTAACATTTGGAAATTCCCACGTGTGAGATTAACATTTTTTGAAGTCACTATACCTGTTACCTTGAATTAAAAATGAGTCGATGACGATGTTAAGAAGACGAGTGCACTTTGATGTACCCGAGTCAATCCTGACACTCATCCTGACACTCATCATGCCTCGTGTAAGTGTGCATTTTCAATACCATATACAGTATCTAATACATATTTTTCATGCAAATTGTAATTTTCGAAAGTGGCTTAGAGGGAAGTTAGTTATGCGTGTAATTGTTGTTTACCAATGTGTAATCGTTGTTTATCAATGTTTTTTTTACCCGAGTGTGCTATTATTAGTCTGTGCATCAGATATATGAGCAAAAGCATGCATTTGTTTACATCATGACACAGACAAAGATCCCCCGTATAGCCTGAACAGAGTGTTGGAGCAAGCGCTGTTAGCGAGCACCTAATGAAGGCCGGAACGGTACACGAGGGAGTGGGTGGCCAGCACCACGCCGGACCGCCTTTGTCTCCCCAGTGACGATGTGTACACACCGTACCAGGTACTCATTTGAGGATGGACCAGCTCAGATAATCGTCACCGCTGTTGGCCGTGAGCGGGAATCGAACTCAATTCACCGTTTTCACATACATACACACACCTATAGATAAGCATCATCTGTAGAGTATCAATATACAGCATATATAAAAATAGAGATATATACACACACACTCACTCTCCGTCACCACATGCGCACTGCTTTCCTGTTAAACCATTTAGCATTTCATTTTATGAAAGTGACCTATTACGGTCTGACAACTGCTGATGAGATATTGATAAGCAAACTCTGATCCAGAGTTTGCTTGTGTTGAACCAATGCTGCTGATAAAAAGCACTCTCCCAGAGGGCTGTGCGACCAAAGGATTGTGTAAAAAAAAAACTTCATCTTTTTGTGGAGAGTTTGGAGCAAGTGCTGTTAGCGAGTAGCACCTATGAAGGCCGGCAAGACACACGAGGGTTTGGCTGTCCAGCGCCACGCCCGGCCGCCTTTGTCTCCCCAGTGGCAATGCTTATTCACCACACCTGGTATTCATTTGAGGATGAGTCGACCTAGTGAGAGGAGGCACAAATACCACCAACGCCTGCACTACCACGGGACTCACCACATCCCAACACCGTGACACAACTCACTCCCTTACACACCCGTGCTTTGCCCTTCATGTGTCCGGTATTTAAAATCATTTCCATATCTAAACTCGTGAAATGGGATCCCAGGTTTGATATGATATGGGGCCCTTTTGCCAGTAACAATACGGAAATCCGGCAGAATGTTCCTTGACAAGACTGATGAAGCTGCTGATGAGATCCAGAAGGTTGGAAATCATCCCAGAGTTAATTTGTGTGCTTGGAACATAACATTCCGCTCGATGATTTAGCTATATTTGCTGTGATCAAAATCCACTTGGGCTGATTTTCACGTTTACATTTGAATGGAAAATAACGACTGATAATTACAGCCAATCCTTTCAGTTTCAACTCCTCTGAGATGTGATGATATAATGCCCCCCACCCGCATCCCCCCGCTCCCCAGCCCCCCCCTCCTCCTCCCCCGTGGAGGAGCTGAGTGTGAAGGCCACAGACAAATTGTGAGCAAAACAGTTTGATGTTATTGTAAATACTACGTAGGCCTTCCGACACTACACACAATTCACTAACATAGAAGAAAACACACACAATAGAAAATGTAACACGTAATAATAAAATAAGGCGATCTAAATGTTTACATTTATAAACCTGGTATATTTGTGTAATATCTCTGTTATGGAGAAGGGCCATTGCCCGAAACGTCGCCTGTCATATATCTATTTCCATTTAGGGCAGTGTCGTTGACGAATATTGTTTTGAGGTTCTGTTGTTGTTGTTGTTTGTGCACCACTGCTGAAAGTAGCAGCAGCAGCATCACACAATATATTGTTATTTTATTAAATGTTCGACCAGACATATTGACAACTGTTAGAAATTACAAGCAGTTATTTTACACACACACAACACATACATCTATATATACACACACATATATACACTTAAAATATTTCAGGGAATTTAAATTGAAATCATACCAGAACAGTCTTCTTTAGTATGTATACACAAATTGTATTATACGTATAGATATTTTTAAACCCCAATCCATTTCATTTTGTTGAATAATAAACAAAATAAAATCTATTTTTAGTTTAACATTTTTTTTTCTACAATTTGTAATGCCACTTGACTTATGCCCGTCTCATTAATGTGTTTGTGTTGGCTGCAGCTCACGACGTGAAAACAAGAGTGAAAACACGTCAATTAAAACTGTGAAAAGCATCGTCAACTACTACAGACGATCCAACATCATTTGAAAAAAAAATACATACACAGAGAGATTGGTGTGATTTGGAACGCATATGTATGCATGGAGAAACACACACACACAAACGCAAGATATATCACAAGCACGATATATTTAGAGCCACACAATAATCACTCTTGGTAAGGCCCTTGTCCAGCAGTGGTTTTGACAAAACGGGGGTTGTACAACAACAATAACAAGCCCATAGTGTGTGTGTGTGCGTGTCCGTGTGTGCGTGTCCGTGTGTATGTCCGTGTGTTCGTTTGGCGTAGCGGCAAGCGCACTGCACACTGCGAACACGGCGACCCGAGTTCGATTCCCGATCACGGCCAATACCAGTGACGATTATCTCAACCGGTAACGGGCCTCCCCTAGGTCGACTCAGCCTCAAATGAGTACCTGGTGCAGTGTGTAAACGTCACCACTGGGAAGACAAAGGCGGCCGGGCATGGCGTTAGCCACCCACTCCCTCGTGTGCCACTGTGCCGGCCTTCATAGGTGCTCCTGAACAGCACTTGCCCCAACAGTTTGTTACCGGCTATACGGGGGAATCTTCGTCTCCTGTGAACATCAACAAACAACCTCCATCTGCTGGCGATATCTCGCGAGCCAACACGGTGAAGGAACATTCCAGCCACTTGGAGCATAGCCACTCACGTGACCTTCCCGGGTTTCCCTGCTTCAAGGGAGCAAACTCCAATTAAGCAATCATAATTGTTAAGCTATACTTCCCGCACATTGGGGCGCGTTTCTTAACAAAGGTTTGTCTTTGTTTAAACTGCGTAGCAAAAAAAACAACAACCCATCATCATCACCTCCACCCCCTTCCAAAGCTGCACACACGCGCGCGCCTGCTTGGCAAATACTCATCTGGACCTACGCACAACAACGTGCTCACACACACGCACGCGCGCGCGCGCATATATATACAACATATAGTGTAACGGACTCTCGCCTCTTCAATAGAAGACAGGTTTTCGTAACTGCCTGCGCCATTTATATTTCTGGAATAAAGCATTCTCGGCCAGAGTGACCTCTCTAAGAGGTATGTGGGAACGGTCACAAAGGTGAAAGGTCACGACCCGTGGCTGAAGGGGTAGGGGGTGGTGCCATTCTCCTCCCCTCCCACCCCAGCACCCAAAAACTCCGTGACCCCTCTCGAACGTAAATAGTTTGAAGATGTGAGGGTTTGGGTGAAATTGCTTTATGTCAATGTCATCGAGAGCCAAGTCAGGAAGCGTCATTGCAGAGCCACCCGTATCTCACCGAGATGGAAGACGCAGCGTGTGTGTGCGTGTGCATGTCCCATCAATACAAAGACTGCACTGACAACGGGTGGCACGGTGGTGAAGCGGTTAGCGCGCTGCGACGCAAACCCGGTTGACCCGAGTTCGATTCCGGTTCACGTGCCATCACCAGTGACGATTATCTGAACCGGTCCTGGGCCTCAGCCTCAAATGAACACCTGGTGCGGTGTGCAAACATCGCCACTGGGAAGACAAAGATGATCGGTGGTGGTGCTGGTCACACACCCGCTCGTGTACCCTGCCGACCTTCATGAGGTGCTCGCTAACAGCACTTGCCCCAACAGTCTGCTGAGGCTATACGGGGGATCTTTGTCTCATCAATACAAATACAGACCATGGGTGGCGCGGTGGCGTAGTGGTTGGCCCACTGCGTGATACAAATCCGAGTACCCGAGTTCGATTCCCGACAAAGTTTGTGGGGAATACTAGCCATTTTCTATACTTTTTAGGCATGAGCAATTAAACAAAATAACACTTAGTACCCAGGAACAAAATTCGTGTTACACAGTGTTGTTATTGCATTCCCGTGGCTATGAGGTGGCAGAGGCGATTTGCCTTGGGAGGCCTTCAGCCACCAGTGGATAGATCAACGCTCGTGAAGATTATTACGAAAAAAATAAACGCCAAACTCTGCACTGTGATCTGCGCACTGCTGGGGGTCACACACTCCCGTGTGAGCTCTCATTCGTAATTTACATCTCGTTTGTGAAAAGCCAACGTCTTCCAAGTGACGCGACGAATATTCCCATCATGCACCACGTGCCCAGTCCTTACCGGAAGTGCCAACGTTGAAACTTTAAACAAAACAAGGAAACCACGTGTCGTAAGTTACTTTTCACCATAATGCAGTTCTCAAGTCAAATGAGATAATTTACATTTTCATTCCAGCGATTTTTCGATAACAAATACGTGTTTTTTTATATTTCATGTTAAACGGTTCGTTTGACAATAAAATACCTACCAATGGGAAGACGATCATACGACCATTGTTGATTTTCGTTCATGAAATCACCCACGAACGTTTTCCATCGCGTTCTCTGATTTGATGTTTCAGCCAACGATGACGAGGAGTGGCCGAGAAGCTTTGGAGCTGAGGACCCAACTCATCCCTCCCTCTCTCAGCTTCTCCTCGACTCCTCTCCGCTGTTACCTCTCCCGAATTTGACTCCTTTACCTCGCGCCCTCCTCTGAGATCCATTGTTTTGAGGGCGCCTTATACATCGATACCACATTACATTCGAAACAAGTTTTGCTGGCTGGCTTTCACATCCGGACGGTTACACGCCAGTTGCTAGTTATTATTGTTATTCAGTTTGTGACGACTGCCCACCAAACACCAGAGCATTTGTTGACTGACGAGACGAAATTCAATTGCTTGTTTGAATGAAGACGCAGACTTACATAATCGAGTAACGTAATGAGACGCTGCAGTGTACAGAGGCAGGTAATTGTCCATACAGTATACACTAATAGTTGACTAAACTGTTGACTGTTTTAGTTGCGACGAGACTGAGAGAGTTAAACCCACAGAGAAGGATTCGACGATTATTCCACGGGTTGTTTAAACTATTACACAATTTAGTATTTGACCATGTAAGGCCCACTGGGCTTCAGAGTTCTGTTTCAGACATGGCCACAAATGATAGCTCAACGAAGTGGCTCATCACGTCGCGAGTTATAGCAGCGAAACACTTTGACGCATGTTTCTAAACATGGAGGGGAAAACCAGAGGACCCGGAGAAAATTCCACGCGACCACAGGGAGAACGTACAAACAGTCGTTAAGGGTCGGGATCAAACCCACGACCTCCTGCATACCAGGCGAGGTAGTTAACCTATCGCCTTCGCGGCGCCGATTAGACAGAGTACTACTACGTACAACATGCAGACTAAAATTAACACGGCAAATCAAGGTCCATAGACGCGGGCAAACGACCCACGCGTGTCCATGTGTGTGTGTACCTTGATGTGAATCTTACTTTGAATCGGCTCTAATAACGCAGACAGCGTTCATTGCTTGGCAAGTCACGTGGGACGTGTGTAACAATCATCGGACGCGTGCAGCGCGGAACGAGTTAATTTGTATTCGAACGGGAGGAGTCAAATTGGCAAACGCGGGAAGACGGAGCGTGATTGTGGGTCGCGTGGACTGGAGTTTTGGAAACCCTGCCCTGTGCAGTACAAGGTGATTTTTTGCGTGGAAATTCAACGACGTGAGAGCTAAATTTCGATTTAAAGCTTTCGTGACTGCAGGGATTCATCTTCTTGGTTCTTTCGGTAAAGTCACGTAGAAGGGAAATAATAAAATAAACAAAATATAACATAATAAAATACAATTCTCACGACGTTTCGGCCACATTATTAAAGACAGCGTCTTTCCGACAGCCCTGTTCTTCACCTGAGGACGGCTGCTTGCAGCCTCCCAAAGATAGACTCAATGTTCAACATCAGCACAGGAGAGACAAAGGCGTCCGGGCGTGGTCCTGCCTACACCATATCGTCGTGCGCCGTACAAGGGGGTGGTGCTGGTTTACAGCACTTACCCGAACAGCCTGTGTAGGCTACACGGGAATATTTGTCTTTGTCTTGTGCATCTGTGTGTATGTGGAGTGGTGGCGCAGTGGTTAGCACGCTGCGTTACGAATCCAGCGACCCGAGCTCGATTCCCACTCAGGCTTCAGATGAGTGCCTGGTGCTGTGTATAAACATCACCACCCACGAGGGACGGCAAAGGCGGCCGGGGGTGCTTCTAGCCAGCCCCCTCGTGTGACGTGGCGGCTGCTCGCTCGCAGCACTTGCCCTAGAATGCCCGTCAGAGGCTACACGGGGCACCTTTGTCTCATATTTAACGGCGACTCTAACGGGGGGGTGGAGGGGTTTGAAACCTGGAGAATCTCGTGGAATTCGAGAGTGCGGGAGGGCGGGCGGCGATACAATCGTCGAGACTCGTCGAGGCTTTCGGCCGCACAAACGCTCAGGGGGTCTCCCCCTCTCCCCTCCTCTCTCTCCTCTCTCTCCCCTCCTCTCTCTCCTCTCTCTCCCCTCCTCTCTCTCCTCTCTCTCCCCTCCTCTCTCTCGGAGCGAGCCTCTCTCGAGGCAGGTAGCAGGGAGCGAGCGACGGAATTCCAACAACGCGGCCACGTCGCTACCTGATGAAGAAGGTCCAACTCCCCTTCTTGTCAAAGTATCGTTCGACAAACAACAACAAGAACAACAACAACACCCTCCCGACACATTCGTCAATAACGCTGCTTGGACGCGATTTAGAGAGGTGTAATATGTGACGTTTCGGGCAATGGACCTTATTTGTAGAGCAAATATAACGCTTTACGTGCTGTACGAAGAAGGGGCATTCTTGGCGAATGTGTCGAGGCTTTCATTTTGTTAATCGTGCTCGTTGCACCACTTCCAATGGAGCAGCATCGCCAAGTAACTTACAGTATTTAAAAACAAATTTGCTCGGGGTAGATGTGTTGCTATCGTCCGAATCTCTACCAGGCCACGTGACTCGACGCCTCGTCCCCAGCAGCGCAGCGTGGTCAGCATGGGCCCTGGTGGTGCCAAGAATCAAATGTCCACCCTCCTCCCCGCCCCCTCTCTAATTTCCCTCCCGCCTCCCACCTATTCATAGCCTTGCGTCCGGGTCTCTCCGGCTCGCGGGTCCCCGGTGCAGTTGCACCGCCTGCACACCCGAGAGCCACGCCGCTCCACGGTGGTGGACTTCGAGGCGCCGCGGGTCGCGTTGCGGTGTCGATGGGCGCCCAGAAGGTGGCGCTGCTTAGTGCCATCGCTGAGTCTGCCCGAGAATTACAATGTCCTCCCACGTGCCGCACGTGGTATCAGAGGTGCTTGTGGGAGAACAACGTCTCAATACAGCCCCCCCCCACGAGTCTCCAGGCTTACTTGATAAGTAATTTGAAGTGTTATTCATAGCCGTCATGTCGTCATCGCGATCGTGCTCCTCATGGTGGTTTATTGGAAGGGGTTTGCTCGCTCGCTCGCTCGCTCGTCATCATTCCGCGAATGATCAGAATCTTTATTTACACTGCAGGAGAAATCCGATGAGCTATGAAGCTCTTTTTCACAGACGTCCAGCATGGGGGGGGGGTCAGCAAGTTAACTCGAGTTCCAAGAAGAGCGCAAGTAAAAGCACAAGATGTTAATATATTTTTTTTATTCGCGTCCTTGTGGAGAATACAAAATAAATGAGCGGACAATGTCCCATTCATACATCTGTATTCACTTTAGTGTTTGGTTATTTCGGTAAAGTCACGTAGAGAGAAATTAAATTAAACAATAGAATACGACGTTTCGATTGCAACACAAGCAATCGTCATCAGGTAGAAAACAAACCTGGTGAACTTAGAAATATAATGCAATACGACACAGAGAGTCGGCTAACACAACAGTCAGCACCTTACCTGGTTGAGTACGTTCTTCCAAAGATTGCTACATTTGAGAGAGAGACAAAACACAGACACGGGGACACACAGACAGACACATAGCAGAGAGAGACACACACAGAGTGTGTCTCTGTGTTCTATCTCTGTGTCCCCGTGTCTGAGACACACAGAGACGCACTCTGTGTGTTTGTCTCTCTCTCTGCTTGTGTCTCTGTCTGTGTGTCCCCGTGTCTGTGTTTTGTCTCTCTAAAATGTAGCAATCTTTGGAAGAACGTAGTCAACCAGGTAAGGTGCTGACCGTTGTGTTAGCCGACTCTCTGTGTTGTATTGCATTGTATTTCTAAGTTCACCAGGTTTGTTTTCTACCTGATGACGATTGCTTGTGTTGCGATCGAAACGTCGTATTCTATTATTTAATTTAGTTTCTTTCTACGTGACTTTACCGAAAGAACCAAAGAGTAATTCCCGCAGTCACGAAAACTTCGAATCTAGTTTGTATTCACTTTAGCATGGAGGTTTCCGCGACGAATATTATTCATAGTAACGGTGTTATGGGTTATATCGCGTAAATCTAAATGTGTCATTCACCCGACGCAGTCAATTAGTAAGATGTATCTTGTAAACAAAACGTGCCAATTGGTTACTACTTCGACTCATTGTAAACATTGTGCCTTTACTGTCCAACACACACCGCTTTGCTGAAGTGGTAACAAATCGGCACGTGTTGTGCACGTGACAAACCTTACCAATTTGCAGAGGTGTGGACTCGAGTCATGTGACTTGGACTCGAGTCAGACTCGAGTCATGAATTTGATGACTTGCGACTCGACTTGGACTTGCATAACAATGACTTTGTCCCACCTATGAGATGTGGACTCGAGTCATGTGACTTGGACTCGAGTCAGACTCGAGTCATGAATTTGATGACTTGCGACTCGACTTGGACTTGCATAACAATGACTTTGTCCCACCTATGAGATGTGGACTCGAGTCATGTGACTTGGACTCGAGTCAGACTCGAGTCATGAATTTGATGACTTGCGACTCGACTTGGACTTGCATAACAATGACTTTGTCCCACCTATGAGATGTGGACTCGAGTCATGTGACTTGGACTCGAGTCAGACTCGAGTCATGAATTTGATGACTTGCGACTCGACTTGGACTTGCATAACAATGACTTTGTCCCACCTATGAGATGTGGACTCGAGTCATGTGACTTGGACTCGAGTCAGACTCGAGTCATGAATTTGATGACTTGCGACTCGACTTGGACTTGCATAACAATGACTTTGTCCCACCTATGAGATGTGGACTCGAGTCATGTGACTTGGACTCGAGTCAGACTCGAGTCATGAATTTGATGACTTGCGACTCGACTTGGACTTGCATAACAATGACTTTGTCCCACCTCTGCCAATTTGGCTGTGTCGGGTGGTGGTGGGTTCACAAGGACAGTGCATATTATTATCATTATCAGAGTTGCTTCTTTTTGTTTGCTTTTTTGACTACTTGTGTTGTGGTTATTGCAAACATGATGCCTTGAATAAAGGTGTCAGTTTTGTACCAGTTTAAAAGGCTAAAAACCTACTCCTACATAATACCTTTGTTATGATTATATCGGTATTCATACATCATATATCTGCACTTGCGGTTAACCACAAGGCCTGTGTGAGTGCACAGTCTCAGCAGCGTTGTGTTGAATAGGAGCAAAACTCTAGACCGGTTTTGACATTCAGTGTGTCATCAGCAGCGTCAGGCGTAATGGGTAACTTCACCGATTATAAAGGCTTAATATATGCTAACGGAGAAGCATTGCGGACGACAACGGTCGTGCACGTGTATATAGCTATATATATACACACGCAGTATATACCGTACAGCAAAATTGTTATCGAGGCCAGGCTTGCTGGGAGTGAACTGCCAGATAGATGTTACAGACAGGGGACTCGCCCTCGAAGACACGTCCCAAATGCACGCAAAATCCTATTCATTCAAACATTCACAACAACAAAATGTTTCATCAATCAGTCGCATCGCTGTGAAGAATGGTAATGACAAAGCAAACAAGCACGTATCTGTACAGCCACAACATGCTTATACATTTGTTTGGGGGATGCCGCTTCATGCGTTGACACTGGTGCACAAGCATCATTAACAAAACAACAACAAAACGCAACACATTCGTCAATAACACGCTGGCCTTGCATGGGGGGGGTGGGGGGGGTGAATATATACTGTACTGACATAGGCGACGTTTCGGGGCATATGGCCCTTCGTTGTAACAGCACACGTGTTTAAAATGAACGCAGTGGCAGTGTCACGGGTATCTATGCAGGAATTGCAGGAAGCGCGAATTCCCTTTGTTCGTCCAAAGGCGACGCCGGGCCGAGCTGCCCGCATACCTCGAGCGCGTCGTGAGCGCGCCTGCGGAGAGCGGTGGCGCTGTGATTAGCGCTGCTCAGCACCGCGCTCACGGCTCACAGCATCAGCGGCGCGTATCTGAACCGGTCCTCTGAGCGGGATTACAATGAGATCCCGGGGCCCGACAGACAGAGTTCGATTCGCAGCCACAGCCGACGACATCTTCTTATTGGTTCTTTTCGGTAAAGTCACGTAGAATGGAAATAATAAAATAATAAAAATAAAACAATAAAATACAATTCTCACGACGTTTCGGCCACCAACGCAAGCAGCCGTCCTCGGGTGAAGAACAGGTCTGTCATAAAAGACAGCGTCTGAATGAACACCACCAGGCTTGGCAGCGTATATTTAAGCTGGGTTGGAGGGGGAAGAGCGCCTTGACAAAGGAATTTAGCATATTTATGGGAAATGCAGGTATGTGATTAGTACTACAGCTGACGACAGTTGTGGACGGTGCATCAGAACCAGATCACGCATCGCCGCTCGCTCGACTCAGCCCTTAAGTGAAAGCCGAGTCTGATGTGTGAGAATCTTCACAGCACTGGAGAGGCATTGGCGATCGAATGCGCGTGCGTCGGTCAGGGCGGCTACACGGGAGTTCGGTGTTTGCACGTGTGTGGGTGCGTGTGCTTATCACGGGAGGAGCTGTAGGGTAGCGGTCAGCGCTCTGCGCCTCGAACCCGGCGACCTCATTATTATCTGAACCGGTCCTGGGCCTCCCCTAGGTCGACCCAGCCTCAAATAAGTACCTTGTGCGGTGCGTAAACATCGCCACTAGGGAGACGAAAGCGGCCGAGCGTGGTGCTGGCCACCCGCTTTCTCGTACGTTGTGCCGGCCTTCATAGCTGCTCGCTAACAGCACTTGCCCTAACATTTTGTTCAGGCTATACGGATGATCTTTATCTTTGTGTGTGTGTGCGTGTGCGTGCTTAGCACAGGCTGCTCTTTTGAAGGACCCCCCCCCCCCCCTCTTTATTGAGATGGCTTCATCCTCACGTAGCAGCAGTGTGGGTACCCCAATCCCCCTCCCTCGTTCTCCCCCCCCCCACTCCAGCGGCTCTTCGCCCCCTCTAACCACCGTTAAGTCCCGCACCCCCCCCCCTCCCAACTTCTACCCCATCTACTAATTCTTCGCCTTAGTCACAGTAGTTTATCCCCAGCCCCCTCCCCCTAAAAGCCGCTCCCTCCCCGCGCCCCCCACCCCCAGCACTCCACCCCACGCTCTCCAACCCCCATAGTAAACATTTCCGTAAAAATTAACTGCGGTTGGGTGAAAAAAGAGGCGGTCCTGGTTAGATATTAACGCGTTGCGGCGAGGGGAGGCGAAGGGAGGGTGCGGGAAGAGGGGGGAGAGGGTCGGTGGGTGGGTGGGTGGGGGGACGCAGTTCTCAGATTTCTCAGAGTTTGGACATTGTGTGCAGGGGAGCGGGGTTTAGCGGCCAATTCATTACGCGGCGGCTTTGTTTTGTTTTCTTCGTGCGGGCGGTGCCAGTGTCGAAACGTCGACCGCGGTGGTAAAAATCCGAGGTGGGGTGGGGGTTGGGGAGGGGGAGCCGTTTCCTCGCCGCGGGCCGAGCAGGAATCAGAATCTTTGAAGGGGAATGTTTGTTTAGCCTCGAGAAATCCGATGAGTTATGAAGCTCTTTTTTTCACAGATGTCCAGTAGAACAGGGCTTAAAATACCAACAAAATAACTAAGACAAAGATCCCCCGTATAGCCTTAACAGACTATTGGGCAAAATGCTGTTAGTGAGCACTTATGAAGGGTACACGAGGGGGTGGGTGGCCAGCACCACGCCCGACCGCCTTTATCTCCCCAGCGGCGATGTTTACACACCGCACCATGTACTCATTTGAGGCTGAGTCGACTTCGGGGAGAAGAAAGTAAGAGGGAGAGCGGGTGGGGGGGGGGCATGAGATCAGTCTGTACACTGGGTGTTGGCCGTGAGCGGGAATACGAACTCGGTTCGCCGGGTTCCTAGCGCAGTGCGCTAACCGCTACACCACCGCTCCCCACACCCGACACATTGACACACACGCGCAGCTGGGCCGCGCCTGCCCACCGCGAGGAAGGAGGAGGACCTCTTGCCGTGGCGACAGCGACTTGAGTGCGGCGCTCAAGTTAGAAAGACGGTGTTCCCTCGAGTATCCGATTCGTACGGCCTACGTTGCTTTTGCAGTGACGAACAAACGTCGCTTCAACGCAGCTGCCCCCCCCCCCCCCCACGTGGTCACCCCCACGTGCTCCCCAAGTCGCGTGACGTGACGTCACAGACCGTGTCCGGTCAGGTCGGTGCGCTATAGCGGTTAACGCACTTCGTGCCACGAACCCGGCCACCTGAGGTTCGATTCCCGGCCACGGATAACATGCAACAGCATTTGGTATCCCAGTCGGGTCCTGGGCACTCCCATAGGTCTACTTAGCCTGAAATGTGTACCCGGTGCGGTGTGTTTACATTGAATCCATGCATCGTGATGGACTGTCGCCAATTTCGCTTTCACCAAAGTGACGCATCACAGATTCGCACCCCGCTGCTTCCCCTCATCTATTTTATTCGCCACATCTCCACCTATTAACATCCACACGTACACCGACCGCCCCTACGTTGTCTGTAAAGCGCCGTGGTTAAGGCTCTCTATAAATGACGGCAAGGTTCAGATGCCGGCACCGGGGCAACCAAATGCGGTCGGACGTGGTGCTTTGCCCATCGCCACGTGCACGGTTGTACTTTATGAATCCCTCAACACTGCCATTACATACAATGAAACAAGAAAAGGTAAAAAAATATAAAACAGAGCAATGTAATGGAATACACTATTAGACATTATTGCAAAAAAATAAATTCAAAGTCCATCCCGTGTGTTAGTGAATTTTTAAATAGTTTAGGCAGGAAATGACAGGAAATTTGTTCAAATTTAGATTTTTTTTCTGGGGGGGGGGAACCCCCAGACCCCCTGGAAGATTTGGTCCACCCCCCCAATGTTGACTCCATGGCTACGGCCTTGGACTGATCTAATGCCCCCTCTCTCATACTTTCTTATCAACGCGTTGATTGTAAGAGTTGTGAAAGCGGCTACGGCTGCGTATCTCTCTTCACTCCCCCTCTCTATGTCCCCGTGAGGCCAGAAGACGGAGCGGTGTTGCACCTTTTATTGTTTCTGACGCCTCTTGCTCCAATTCGTTTGCGACCGTCTTGTGCTGACGCTCGTGGATGCGTTTGTGTCACAGTGAGACTAAAACACGGAGCTTACCTGCAACCCGCACCCAACGTTTCATGGCGCCTCTTGCCGTCACGTCGTAGTTTTTTGCGCATTTAATGATTCGCGTGCGTTTCGTCTACGACCGGTAAAACAATTCGCGTATTAATTGTGCGATATTCCTGTGTTCATTCTCGGCGATATTGATGGTTGGGGGAGGGGGTGGGGGGTTGATCTTTTGTTGTCGCTGTTCTCACTCAGCACCACGGATGTCCCTTAAAACAAAAACAAATCTGTGTCCGGGAAACTGGCTAAACGGGTTAATCTGTGGAGCGCATAAAATCAACTTCTCGATAATTCCTTTTCATTCCAGCGGGGGTATCTATGACCGCATCGCCACGTGCGTGTGTGTGTGTATGTGTGTGTGTATATGTGTGTGTGTATACGTGTGTGTGTATATGTGTGTGTGTATATGTGTGTGTGTATACGTGTGTGTGTATACGTGTGTGTGTGTATACGTGTGTGTGTATACGTGTGTGTGTATACATGCGTGTGTGTGTGTATATGTGTGTGTGTATATGTGTGTGTGTATACGTGTGTGTGTATACATGCGTGTGTGTATACGTGTGTGTGTATACGTGTGTGTGTATATGTGTGTGTGTATATGTGTGTGTGTGTGTATATGTGTGTGTGTATATGAGTGTGTGTGTGCGTGTGTATCTCTTGGAGGGCACGGTACAAGAAGAGCGTGGTTAATTGGACACAGACGCGGAACACTGAGCCCCCCCCCCCGATCATTGATTTACACCGTCCTGGAACTGCCCCCCCCCTCCAGGGGCGCAACACCCGCAGGACCACGACGAAAATTAAAAGCGAGGCTTTCAAAACGCTTCCCCCCTAAACTCGACTCCTAAATAAACAACAACAACAACAACCATTTTGTGTTTTGTTTCTTGTTGATGCATTCTCTAAAACCGGTAACCGTTTTTAAATCGGTTACCGGTTTTTCCGCACGTAGAAATATCTGGAGCGATAGACAGGCATGTTTAGGCGTTTAATTACAAAATAGCAGACAAACCACTGCTGTAGTGGTGAGCGTGATGATAATCTTAATTAGACTTTACAGTTTTCATCTTTGATTCAATACAAGGCATATATAACACATTCCTGCTGCGGAGGGAGCTGGTAGGAACGTTGGGTTGCTCGGTCAATGACCAGGGTAAACAGCGGCGTGATGTATTCCGCAAATATGCCCGACTATGAGGGCGGGCACAAGCCGGCGTGAGTAGGTTAAACGTTGAGTTTTATAAGGGCACCACGGGGTGACCAGCCCCTCCCCACCCAGCCCCACCCCTCCCACCCCCCACCCAGCCCCACCCTACCAACCCAGCCCCTCCCCACCCAGCCCCTTCCCACTCTCCCCTCTCCACCCAGCCCTACCCTTCACATTTTTGGATGCACGACGGACGGACGGACACAATAATCCCCTGTGGGCTGGTGGAACCAGGTGGTTCCTACCAGTATAACATATTCATGATACTGCAATAGTCAGTGGACAGGCCTGAGTGTAGTCTTTGGGTTACGGCAATTATAATAGTATCCCTTAGTTATCCGATGAAGCCCCAGCGAGCCTTAAGATAAATGTCCACACGGACCGTGCATTGGGATGACTGGTTGATTCCAATTCAACGGGATGTTCTGCATGTGCGAGGAAACAAGAGGTCCCGGAGAAAGACCACGATGCATAGAGGGGATAGCACGCAAAGGTCCACCACCAACATCATCATCATCATTATATAAACTTTACTTTTCTTAGAATCAACAACTAATAATCTAGGACATGTCTCCCAGTGTGAAGGATTTTTCTTTTTTACAGAACCGCGGTGAACCGCAACAGGGTTTTAAAACACCGTAAACAACGCGACTATTGTGCGTCAAAAATAGACCTAACGCAGTGTGTGCCATCTGATGAAGCCCACGTGGATCGACCGAGTTATATTTATAAAAAGTCAAAACAAGTAAAAGCAACCTCTTTACATCAGTAAATGTGTTGTTTATTTTCCCAAAAGTTTGGCTGCAGGGCCTGCTATGAGCGCATCTTATCGAGCTCACCTCCGATTAGCACGGTTTGTTACATACGGTGCGAAAGAAGTTGAACATACATACACTATCAGCAAGAATGGATCCATGCGTGCAAAGTCGGGCCCGGTTTCGACACTCAGAGTATCATCAGCAGTCAGGCTTGCACGAACCAATACCGCTGTCCGATGTTTACACGCAAGGGACCCCTTTGTGCAATAAATGGGATATTTTGCATACGTTAGTTTGTCGAACTAAGACCCACTGTTGATTAAATTTGTGTGATGTACGAATAAAAACAATTGTTTGCCATGTATATGCAATTTTAAAAAACACGTATTGAGCGTCGCTGTCAAAGATGAACAAGTCAAATACGAGACAATAGCATTTTGCAAGAGCGCGTATGTGGTGTTGTCACGTGTGTAGTGGAGTCACGTGTGTGTGTGTCGTCACGCGCTGCCCGTGCGTCGTGTCTTAAACAACAACAAAAAAAAGCCTCCTCCAGGTCACGTGTCCACACAGACGAGTTCACGAATCCGCTTGCTGGATTACCACCCCCAAGCCCACGGAGTTTTCACAAACATAGCCGTGATCCACTAACCCTCGCCACCGCCGTACAGTGGCGTGGCTATAGAGTGCGCAGGCGGTGCAACTGCATCAGGGCCCACGGGCAGGGTGGGTAGGAGGCATTCAATTCATTGCATGTGTATGCTGAACTTCTTTTGCACCGCACGTAGCCAACCGTGCTAAATCGGAGGCGCGGAGCAATGATCAATTGCTTGCACAAGGACCAATGGCAATCACGCCACCACCACCGTGGGGGAATCTGCTGCAGAACGCTGGGGGGGGCGGGTCGAGGTGACGCGGCGTGCGATGTGGGAACTCCGAGTTGAGTTCCTGCGCTCACCTGGAGACACTTAGCGGCCAACTTAGCCCGGGCCAAGGACATCGCGGCCTCCTGCAGGCACCACGTGGACACTCTCCCTCGCGCCCTCTCTCCTCCACGCTCGCGAGCGAAGCGGAGCTGTGGTATATGGTGGGGGTTTTTTTTTTTTGGGCACTTCCCATCGTAAAAGGATAAAGGCGCAACCACGAAATGTTTTTGCCCACGTCACTGCTGGCGGAACGGGGTCCTCCGCTCGAAGGGGACTCGAGAGTGCGCGCCACTCTAGCGGAGGGTGCTTTGGCCTACTTTTCCACGCTGGACAGGTGTCTTGGAGAGTTGTGATTAGCCACACTTTACCCCACCGCGCGTACGAACAGCCCATCGACTAACTTTGGCGTGCACATTGAGACTGTACGACTGGGGTGGCACAGTGGCTTTGGAGTGGAAGGGAGGAGAATTCAATCGATCGGTTCTCAACTGCCGCGCCTGGAAATCGAATCGGCGACCTCGAGAATGCAAGTCCAGCGCGTTTCCTGCGTTCTCCACGGCTCGCGACAAACGAGCGGCACGCCCAGACGCCTCGACATCCCCTTGCCACGCTTGCCGACTCAGCCGTCCGTCCCTTCAGTGAACTTCGTTCTTACGATAAAGTCACGTAGGTTAAAAAAGGCAACTCTATCCCCGTACAGATGGAAACAGATGGCAATGATTGCACTTGCTGTACCGCCTTCTCATGGCGAGCCAGCGTATGGCACCTTCTCGAAGCCCACGGGAAGCGAGTTTCACAACACCTGTGCGGTGATCCATCAACCCTCGCTGCTGCTTCCAGTACCTGCATGGCTACAGGCAGCCTCTTGCAGCAGCCACCACCGCTACCCGACTGGATACTCGGGCACCTCGAGATGTTCCACCGCATGGCAGGCACAGTACGCAGTGCGTGATGGTGATGACACAAGCACTGTACTACTCAGGTTCCTCTCGTGCACGTGGCTAGCATCTCCGATTAGCACGGTTGGCTACGTTCGGTGCGAAATAAGTTAAAAAGTTAAACATAAATTGTTTATTTCTATCCACAAAAAAACTCGCTAGATGCGATTTGCATCACTCACATGCGGCTATGCGGCTCGGACGCGAGGCAGCGCTGTGCTGCGTTTATTCTCATCTGCCCGCTGCTGGGCAGGCGGCCGTCTCTTTTCCGTGCAATGTCGCTTTGTGCGACATTTTCTTTTGTTTTGGGAACGCATCTACTACCCTACTACCCGTGCACGACGCGAAGGCAACCTGTGCGTTCGCCGTCATCAACAACAACAACAAACCCTGCTGAACGTCAACAACAACAAGCCCTGCTGAACAAACAAAAAACTTAAATTTCGATTTAAAGCTTTCGTGACTGCAGGGATTCATCTTCTTGGTTCTTTCGGTAAAGTCACGTAGAATGGAAGTAATAAAATAATAAAAATAAAAATAATAAAATAATTCTCACGATGTTTCGGCCAGACGCTGTCGCCTCGACAGACCTGTGTTTCACCTGAGGACGGCTGCTTGCGTTGTGGCCGAAACGTCGTGAGAATTATTTTATTATGTTTTATTTTTATTATTGTATTACTTCCCTTCTACGTGACTTTACCGAAAGAACCAAGAAGATGAAACAAAAAACTTGCCGGGATCCGATTCGGTACCCCCCCCCCCCCCTTGTCGTTCTAAATCCACACGCATTCGATGCAAGAGCTGCCTGGGGCATGGCTCACGCCGGAGGCTGCGTTGGTGACCATGCACGGCATGCGTATTTGTGCGTTGTAAGAATACATCATTCGCAATCCACACACTTTAATCCACGCATTTGTGATCCAGGATGCGACTCGCTGACCAAAACCCCCAAACCTTCCTGGACATCCGTGAAAACGAGCTGCACAGCTCTTCGGATTCTTCCAGGATAAACACAGATTTGCAGTTTAAGACACGTACATCTTGAAGAAAGGCGTCGCTTTAAAGACGGGGTATAAGCGACAACCGCAAAATCTGCGTTGCACAGTGACGTGACCAGTCACACGCCTCGTTGTGCGACCGCTTTGCAGTTGCTGGATTCATACTCTTAGGTTTTTTTCGGTAAAGTCACGTAGGTAAAAAAATAATAAAAGTAAAATAAAAAAAATAAAAAATCACGACGTTTCGGAGGCAACACAAGCTTCCGTCTTCAGGTGGAACCGTCACAGCACGATTGCTGTATCAAGTAAAGAGAGATTCCAAGAGACCCTACCTTGTATATACACTGGTTGATATACAAGGTCGGGTCTCTTAGAATGTATCTTTACTTGATACAGCAATCGTGCTGTGACGGTTCCACCTGAAGACGGATGCTTGTGTTGCCTCCGAAACGTCGTGATTTTTTATTTTTACTTTTATTTTTTACCTACGTGACTTTACCGAGAAAAAAACCTAAGAGTATGAATCCTTGCAGTCACGAAAGCTTCACATCTAGAATTAGTTGCTGGATTGTTTTAGACTACTCAGCCACGCGGCTCCCTGGGTGGGTGGGTGGCTGAGTGCGGGGGGGGGCATGGAACGCGAGGGGGTAACGGGTGAAGCATGGGGAGGGGCTGGGGGCCCGGGGTGGTCGCGGGTGGGTGGCTCGGAGGTTGGTGGTGGAGTTTGGGGGGTGGATGTTGGGGGGGGGGGGGGTGCTGGGGGGGGGGCGTAACTCGCGCCCACCCGCGGGCTTGGGAAGTGCTCGGGTCACGTGACCCCGGGGCCACGACCCCGAGTGACATTCCGACTTTGATGGAGGTCGGGAATGTAGTTCCGGCGCGGAAGGGAGTTTTGGGGATGGGGCAGAAACGTGCGGGGATGGGCGGGGGAGCAGTGGTGGAGTGTGTTGGGGTGGGGGGAGGGAGGGATGGAGTGGTGGTGGTGGTGATGAGGGCTTGAGGGTGAAGGAGTGATGAGTGGCATGGAGGTTAGGTGATCGCTTGTTTATATGGATTCTGGCGTAGTCATGTGTGTCCTGATGCGCCCATTTGTCCAAATGAGTGCGCGTCTGTGGTTTACAGCCTGACCGGGGGGAGCGGTGGCACAGTGGTTGGGGCGCTGCGCTACGCAACGTATCTGAACCGGGCCTGGGCCTCCCCGAGGTTGACTCGGCCTCAAATGAGTACCTGGTGCGGTGTGTAAACGTCGCCACTGGGGAGACAAAGGCGGCCGCGCTTGGTGCTGACCACCTACACCCCTCGTGTGCCGTTCCGGCCTTTTTAGGGGCTCGCGAACAGCACTTTGCCCAACAGCCTGTGAAGGCTATACGCGGAGTCTTTGTCTTTGTGCATCCTCCACGCGGCTGGTTGAAGGCGTGCCCCACGCCGCGTCGATCACGCGCCTTGTTTGGCCAACTCATTTTAGCGACCCAGGCGGGATGATGAATTAAGACAATGCATGTACCCGTCTGTTCAACCACCTGAGCTATTTTTTTCTCAAATTAGACGGACGGCTTTATATTTTTACGGTACACGTATCCTTCATTTGAGAACGTACTTTAAAAAAAGACGTGTACATTGCCAAACCAGCAACAACAAAAAAACTATTCCTGTACTTAAGAGCTTACAAGCGGAGAGAGCGGTTGACCAAAGGTTGAACTAAACGACCCGAGTTCGATTGTCGGCCACGACTAACATCAGTGGCGAGTGAGCGGCAACTGAATTGATTCTGGAGGCTCTCCGTCTTCACCAACCCGCACTGGACAGCGTGGTGGTGAAGTATGGTCACCCCCCCCCATCCCATGGACCGCCACTAGTAGATTGACAGAGAGCTGTCCATTGTCATCCCATTGTGGGGGGTGGGGGGTTTTGGGGGGGGCACGTGAATCAGACAGCAAACGCGAACGTCAACGACATTAAATCGACGGTGAAAAAAATAACACGATGTAACACGATTTTTGTTACTGGGTAGTAAGTGTTATTTTCTAATTGCTTTAGCCTCAAAAGTACAGAAAATGGCTACTATTCCCCACAAACTTTGCTTTTGTGACCAGGACTTGACGTGAGGTAATGACACAAATGCACACCACGTTTTCTCATTGAAAGTCGGTGCATTTCAAAATATCACTGTCCTGGTCACAAAAGCAAAGTTTGTGGGGGAAAAAGCCATTTTCTGTACTTTTGAATTAGAAAATAACACTTACTACCCAGGAACAAAAGCATTTTTTGTTACACAGTGTAGTATAATCGGTGCCCTTGGGCAGGACACGTAGCGAGGAGGGTTCAAGTCAGAGGTCGCAAACGGGTTTTGATCCCTTGCCCGTACCCGGCCGCACCAGGGTCGCAAAGGGGCCGGGTACGGGTACTCGTTCCCTACCCGTACCCGTACCCTACCGGAAATGAGTGACAAACGGTGACTCACCAGTGACTCCCGGCCTACCTCTACCCGTACCCGGCCGCACCAGGGTCGCAAACGGGTACCCGTACCCGTTTACCCAGCCGGGTACGGGTAGCCGGGTATCGGGTAGGGTACGGGTACCCGATTGCGACCTCTGGTTCAGGTGGCCGGTGGTCAGGACTACCGCGGTCAGAGTAGCAGCCAAGGAACGGCGCACGATGGCGCTGGAACATTTCACGGTGCGCAGAGACGTAGCGGTGAATTGAGGCGGCGTGCACGCCGAGCAATGGTGGACGAGTTTCCACATCGCGACTGGGAAATCGTTTGGAGAGGCCTCGTTTTGCAGCGGATTAACCACGGCCGATTGTCATTCTTTTTAAATCCTTTATATTAAGTTCACTTGCTTGCTTGTGTAATATCGTTGAGGACTCTTGGACGCCGGGGTTGAGGCACACGTATTTATTTCGCAACAGTTGTCACAACCGCGGACATACAACACTGGAGGGGGTATCGGCCCCCTCACCCGGCTAGCTGGGAATACACTGCTAGCTATCTCTGACCTACCTCCTAGTCCTCCACTAACGGGCTAGGGGAGGCTGTCTGGCCCGACACTGGTAAGTCGGGCTACGGTACCCGGAGTCCCAGAGCACTAGCTCTGGTTCTCGGGACCACGCCGCTGGCTCGGTCCCTGACAAGGGCGGCGACCCAGGGGAGTCCAGGGCTCTAGCTAGACGATCTTCGGTCTTCACTGGTTTAGCTTTAACATTGTACCCCGAGCTCTCCGGCTCATCCCCTTTTATACCAAAACCCCCCGCTGAGGGGTGGGGCCCCGGGGGATCACAACTCCGGGCCAGCCCCCCAGGCTGCCCGGTGCGGACGTCGTTGAGAGCACCTCCCCGTGCACTCACGAAGCCCCGCCCACTGTGTTTGTTTCCCGTGTGATCCTATGTATACAGCCCCTCCGTAACACCCCTACACTTGCTTGCGCGCTTACGACCGTGCAAATCTTTCGGTCGTTTTTTAACCCACTTCTCGTGATCCAATCGAGCTGACATTTTCCACACAGACTCGTTGTGCGTGACAATTTCTTTTCGTGAAAATGTTTTTCCAAAATTTTACACTTTTAAGGTAAAAAAAAAATATTTTAAATTACCAATTGCTTAATGGTGGCAGGCAATCATCTGACCCATAGGTGGCAGCCATCTCAAGCCAGAGGACGAGAGGACTCTAGCCGCCCGTTTCAAAGACAAATGTGGGCTGGGTTGTGGCCCATTGAACACGCATATAAAGGATTTATAGTGAAAAACTTTGTTTTTACGGGTTAATTTTTTTTGCATTCTGATCCATATGCATCTCGGCTGCGACCACGATCTACGTAGTCAAGGTAGCCCTGGGAAGGGGGGGTGGATTACTACTATATTTACCAAAGAATGTTTGTGTGTAACGCGCGTGACGTCACTCCACGTCGACCAGCCCCCCTCATTAATAACCGTGAACAGGTGACGTCCTCCACATGGACCCACCCCTCATCAATAATCATGAGCAGGTGACGTCACTCCACATAGAACCGCCCCCCTCATTAACAATCATGAGGTGACATCATCCAAATGGACACCCCCTCCCCCATTAATAATAATTAGCGGCTGACGTCACTCCACATGGGGGGGGGGCGGCGAGGCGCCTCTTCCCCCCTCCTCAGCGTCAACTGACAACCCTCACCACTATGGCAGAACCTTCACGTCACGTGATCTCCGTAACGCCGTTGAGACATCAAAGTAAAAAGGACGTCGTGATGAACAAGGGATTGTAACCTTACAATGAATTAAGTCTGTGTCACCGTGCCCTTACTAATTGCACACGAATTGAATATATCACGTCGCGGTCTGCTTTTCGCTTGCAAGTTTCAGATTTACTGCAATACACCCGTCGTCCTTGGACGGGCAAAAGGCGAGTTCTAGATGTTTCTACGCGGAAGAGTCGGCAACGTGTGCCTCCTCTAGAGGGCCCTCTCCAGAAATGCCCTCTTATCGGGAGCCCCCCCCCCCTCCAAACGTCAGTAGTGGCAGTGCTAAGCAAGACGTGAACAACAGGGCCTGCAGCAACCTCCGGCCTTTACTGCTATGCGTTGTTGTGATTCTTCTTCTTGGTTCTTTCGGTAAAGTCACGTAGAAGGGAAGTAATAAAATAATACAAATAAAACATAATAAAATAATTCTCACGACGTTTCGGCCACAACGCAAGCAGCCGTCCTCAGGTGAAGAACAGGTCTGTCGAGGCGACAGCGTCTGAATGAAACAGCACCATGCTTGGAGCATATATTTAAGCTCAGCTAAATTCCTCTTGATATGCAAATTCTTTTGTCAAGGCGCTCTTTCCCCCCCTTCCAACCCAGCTTAAACATATGCTCCAAGCATGGTGCTGTTTCATTCAGACGCTGTCGCCTCGACAGACCTGGTTTTCACCTGAGGACGGCTGCTTGCGTTGTGGCCGAAACGTCGTGAGAATTATTTTATAATGTTTTATTTTTATTATTTTATTACTTCCCTTCTACGTGACTTTACCGAAAGAACCAAGAAGATGAGTCCCTGCAGTCACGAAAGCTTTAAATCGTTGTTGTGATTGTTGTTGTTGTGGTTGTTGTTATTGTGGTTGTGGTTGTTGTGGTCACCTGTCAGTGGTAATGCGGTCCTTGCCTTCGAGGACCCTTGCGGGCTCGTTCCGAGTCGCGTCAAGAGCCCTGTAAAACGGCCCTTGCTTCAGGAAATTGCTCGCAATTTGTTTATGTTTTTGTTTTTTAAACTCGCGTACACGAATTCGCTCTGTACGATACTGGCGGCGGCGGCGGCGATGATGATGGGGGAGGGGCGGCGTACGAGGTGCGCAGACGGTGCGACTGATGTTATATTTTACTACAATATATATTTTTTTATTTTACCAGGTCTATTTACCACTGATCTATTAAGCTATTTTGCATTAGCGACCTGGTCACAAATGAGAGCTCAACGAAGTGGCTCATGCGGTAATTTATAGCAGCCAAATACTCTAAACGCACGTTGATTCGAAATGTGGACGGAAAAAAACCGGAGGACCCGGAAGAAAATCGACGCCACCACGGGGAGAGAGACATGCAAACCACAAATATACAAGCCAAGGACCCCTTGTGCACCTGGCGAGGTAGTTAACATTTCTCCACCGTGGCTCCCTCTCGCCACTGCGCCCCAAAACTACGGTCCTCTGAGGGGCTGGTGGGGGGGGGGCATTACACGGGGGGGCATTACACGGGGGGGGGGGGTAATTGGACAGCCCCCCCCCGTATTACGTCCCCAGCACCACACCACAAGGCCCACGTGACAAGCCACGCCACCGAATACTGTGACTGGGTTGGGTCCAGATATCTTGTGACCCCCCCCCCACAATTAATTGACCCCTAACATGTTTTTCCTTTACATTTTAATTTCTGTTTTAAATAAGCATTAATGCAACGAATTATAATACGTTTCAGAGGATGTAATCGGGGTTACAAGACACATCTGGCCCACCCTGTATTGGGGCAATTTGGCCTCTGAACCAAGTTCTCTCCCCGAGCCCCCCCTCAACCCTTCAACCCTCTCGCACGCGACTCGGGCGTGGAGATTCCATTACGTAAATCGGAGCGCCTCCGATGGCTCCAGAGGTCAACCGTGAACTGGTAACGTTACAACACACGGATCGTAAAGAACAGTGGTGATGGAGTCACGCCACATCTGAATGTATCGTGAAAGTGAACGCCATCTCCACTGCCGTTTCTAATACAGGGCTTAAAATGTGGCTCTGTGTGCATCATCATCATCGTCGTCGTCATCGTCGTCGTCGTCACCATTCCTCGTGTTTACCCAAAGAAAGTCTTCGCTGAGTCTCAGGACTCTCTTCCAGGAGGGTCCTGTCAAGTTGCGATGATTGCAATGTTGTAATCACAATTGAGTGACGTACGAGCAATTTTTTTTTTACAATGTGGCTAACTTCATTTGAACATTGTTTTCAATAAAAATACCATTACGCTCACGATAAGACATCGTATCATGTGTGTGCGTATGTGTGCGTTGTGAAAATAAATCATTCGTAATCCACACTTTTTAATCCACGCATTTGTAATCCAGGATGCAACTCGCTAACCCGCCCCAAACCTTCCTGGACATCCGTGAAAACAAGCTTCATAGCTCTTCGGATTCTTCCAGGATAAGCACAGATTTGCTGATCAAGATGCGCGACACGTGTGGTGAACGAGGGGGAAGAAAGGCGTAGATTTAAAGACGGGATATAAGCGACAACCGCAAATCTTGAATCTGCACAGTGACGTGACCGCCCCTTGTGCGAGCACGATTTTAGAGAAACGTCACTCTTGAATAAAAAAAACTAATTCCATATCGGACGTCGGTGCTGTGCAAACTAGACTGTCAAAAATAAACCAGAATAAAGTCATCTAAATCACGCCCCAGTCGTGGTTATTCGTCGAATCTTTATCAACGATGTCGCAATGCATCGTGTGCAGTTCGTGTGATGCGCTGTGAATTAGAGAGCCAATGCCTTGAGACTGCCTCTAATTCACAGCGACCAAACATCGGGTTACCCCTTGTACCAAATCAGTACAAAGATGCCCACTCCCGTGTAGCCTGTACCAGACTGCTGGGGCAAGTGCCGTTATCGAGTAGCACATATGAAGGCCGGCACGGTGGGGTGGCAGGCGCCACGCCCGACCGCCTTTGTCTCCCCAGCGGCGATGTTTTCACACACCGGGTACTCATTTGAGGCCGAGTCGACCTAGGGGAGGCCGGGGTTTGCGGCGCCAACCAAAAGACAAAGATCCACCCCCTCCGCAATGCCTGAGCAGAGTGGAGGGGGGTGCACGTGTTGTCAGCGAGCAGCACAGATGATGTCGGGGAGCGCGAACCGCTGCACAGCAACTGGCACAATCACACGTCAAGTGACCAGCACTGGCCACCAGCAGCAGCAGCATCATCATCACCAAGCAGCTCATCGCGTGGTGCAAGTTGCTTATTCTTCTTTCGTACGGCTGATGTCGATGGAGAGCAACAACTACACTTTCGCAGCCAAGGTGGTCAAGCCAGACAAACGCGTAAAGAGCTGCAGCTGGGTGAATCGCTGTGGTGATGCATAGATGGCAACCCACACGGTTTTGCCCGAATTCTTGTACAGGGAAATTGAGTTTGCAGATCCATACGGCGTTACAGCCTCGTTTTTTTTCAGTACGGGCAAAAACATTTGTTTTGTCTTATTTGTGTTTGTGATGGGACTTTGTCGGATGAACGTTGAGGTTTATAAAGGGCATCAGGGTGACCAATAGGGTCTGAATTGGCCTGTAATATGGTAGTCGGGCACTGATAAGGGGTTGACAGCTTCATCATCATCACCAAGCAGCTCCTCGTGTGGGCAGTCGTTGTTGCTTCTTCTTCTTCGTCATTCGTACGGCCGATGTCGATGCGGTAGCACCGACGACACCTTCACATCCGAGGTGGTTCGAGTCAGGCAGACAGCCTCGTCAGGGAGACGCACGGAGCGCATCGCTCCATCGACGTTTGCGGGCCGGGCTCAAGTTGCACGGTCTGGTCTGGATGAGTCGATCAACACCAACACACACACGCGCACTACTGGGAGAGTTTGTTTTCCTCCTTTCCTCCCCCACACACTCACTCTTTATCTCTCCAGTCGTCCGTGGCGACTGAAATTGTGGCCAAATTTCGATTTAAAGCTTTCGTGACTGCAGGGATTCATCTTATTGGTTCTTTCGGTAAAGTCACGTAGAAGGGAAGTAATCAAATAATAAAATAAAACATAATAAAATACAATTCTCACGACGTTTCGGCCACAACGCAAGCAGCCGTCCTCAGGTGAAGAATGAAACACCACCAAGCTTGGAGCGTATATTTAAGCTGGGTTGGTGGTGTTTCATTCTTCACCTGAGGACGGCTGCTTGCGTTGTGGCCGAAACGTCGTGAGAATTATTTTATTATGTTTATTTTTATTATTTTATTACTTCCCTTCTACGTGACTTTACCGAAAGAACCAAGAAGTTGTGGCCAAATGTAGGAGAATTCGCCCCTTTGCCCGTTGCGCGCGCTACGCTACGCGGGCCGAGAAAACAGGGGGCGATGCAGCAGCCGCCGCCGCCGCCTCCATTTTGTGTCGCCCTCTTCGTCCTCGACCCACCCACAACAAAGATAAAGATCCCCCCCCTCCCCCCCCGTGTAGCCTGAACAGACTGTCGGGGCAAGTGCTGTTAGCGAGCACCTATGAAGGCCGGCACGGCACACGAGGGGGTAGGTCGCCAACACCACGCCCGGCCGCCTTTGTCTCCCTAGTAGCGATGTTTACACACCGCAGCAGGTACTCATTTTGTTAGGCTGAGTCGACCTAGGGGAGGTCCAGGACCGGTTCAAATAATCGTCACTTGGTGTTGGCCGTGAGCGGGAATCGAACCCGGATCGCCGGGTTCGTAGCGCAGCATAGCGCTAACCGCTTCACCACCGCTCCCCAACCCACCCACATCACCACCACCAACCCACCCACATCACCACCACCAACCCACCCACGTCACCACCACCAACCCACCCACGTCACCACCACCAACCCACCCACATCACCACCACCACCAACCCATCCACATCACCACCACCACCCCACCCACATCACCACCACCACCAACCCACCCACGTCACCACCACCAACCCACCCACGTCACCACCACCAACCCACCCACGTCACCACCACCAACCCACCCACGTCACCACCACCAACCCACCCACGTCACCACCACCACCAACCCACCCACGTCACCACCACCAACCCACGTCACCACCACCACCAACCCACCCACGTCACCACCACCACCAACCCACCCACGTCACCACCACCACCAACCCACCCACCACCAACCCACTCACCACCACCACCAACCCACCCACGTCACCACCACCAACCCACCCACGTCACCACCACCAACCCACCCACATCACCACCAATCCACGTCACCACCGTCCACACGGCGTCGTGATTCGAGTTGCGCCGCAGTGGAAACAACAACAGCCCCCCCCCCCCCGTGGCGGGACCCCTGCCCCCCATCCCCATCCACTGCTGGATGAAGGCCTCCCCACCACCCCCACGCTCTGGCCTCGACACGGTTTCGCGATGGGCCACAATCAGATCTCGCTCCGGCGCGTGATGCTGGTCACGTAGCTTCGTCTCCGCAGCGTTCGGACACTGTGGGTGGGGTGGGGGCACGATCTCCCCCTCCTCCTACCTTTGGGCTGTCATTCCATCACCAGTCTCGCGTTTCGGTGACGGCCTGCGCGCCTTTTCCTATTGAAGTGCACGACCAGAGCGCATTTTATTCATTAACCGGGACCATTTTGTTTTCACCGTCAACCACGCCGTCTCCGATGTAACAATAATAGTGCATTCAGATATCCACTGCTAGATGAAGGCATCCTCCCACGCCGCCGGTCAATCATTGAGAGTTTTTTTGACCATACTTCACCACGTTGGTCCGGACGGGTTTGTCCGGACGGGTTTGTTCGTGGGGATGGGGCATCCGGTATCGGTGATCGCATCACGTGCGGGCACATGGAGGCGTCGCCCGATGTACAACGCGCGTGCTGTCTGTGTGAATCTGAGGTCGCTTGAGTATTCCACAGGCTGTGTGTACGCCTGCACCGTCGTAGACATCGCACGGACGTGATGCATTCATTGCGGCGGAGCGGTGGCGGTGTGGTTGGCGCAACTGCCGCGATTCCCAGCCACGGCTAACATCAGTGGCAGCAACGCAAATATGTGAAGCAGTCTTGGGGTCCCCGCACTTTGGGAATCCGCACTGACCGGCGTGATGAAGTATGGTCAAACAAAACCCCTGGATGACATCGTACGGAGGAAGGCATTCATGCAGCAGTGGATTGATACCATACACTAGATTACTAGAACTGCACAGTGCGAAACACCGCACTTCATATAACACAATGCACAACAGTTGATGTCGCATGCAGTACAATATATACTGTATAGTACAGCGTATGTAGAGGGCCCTGATGGACTACATAGGACTGGCTTCCTCTCGGAACGTGGGGATAACGTCCAGGCTACGTTTGGAGCTTCAACTGGTCGTGACCAGTTATTTTTAGACGTGACTTAACCGAAAAGAACCAAAGAATAATTCCTGCAGTCACGAAAGCTCCTAAATTAAGATTGGTCGTGACAGATTAAATATTCCTCGCAACCAGTCCTCCACGCCGAGAGATGCATGTGATGAAAACACGTTGTGCAGTAAGTGCTACGAAGAAGGGGCATCGGCCGAAACGTCACCGACTACGCACACTTTAAAAAAATAATTTTTAAGGGCATCGTGATGCTGGCGAGTGTGTCGAGTTTGTGTTGTTGGCTAATGCTTGTGCACCTCCTGCCAACGCAGCACCACCACCACTACCGATAGGTGTGTTTCACACACAACATGGGTGACTTCCTTTTTGCACTGTTAGCAGTGGGTTGCGGGTAATCGGTTATAAAAAAAATTGCAAAATATTAAAGTCTGTCGCGACAGAAAAAAACAACAACATTTTTGTCCATTAGGCTTCGTGCCTTCCAGATCATCACTAATTCAACAAACTCAAGCGACCGGATACTGTAGGCTGATGGTATAATGAAGGTGTTACCTTATTTTAATTTGTATGAGACGTCTCTTTAACACGTAGGCTTTCGCGACCAATATAATCCATAAGAGGGTTTTTTTTAGGGTTACATCGTATAAATATGTGTCGTTAAAACCCGCCACCACCTGACAGCGGGTAGTGGCGGGTTTTAACGACACGTTTATATATTTACGCGCTCTAACCCAAAACAACCGCTATTATGGAGATGTCTTTTATTTGTCCGCTAGATAATTACCCACAATCCAGTATAATCTTCTTCTTCGTATGGCTGACGTTGATGTACTGCAGCCTTGCACCCCCCTTTAGTTTCTCAATCGTAAATTTGTTTATAATTTTAATAAATACATAGGTCTGATTAAACAAATTGGTTGTACTTCGTTCCCGTGATTAATTTGTGTTTGGATGATTTGCCTTCTGAAAAAAATCTGGCATGTCTCGTACCCCCCCCAAGAAAGTCCACCCCAGGCTAAGAACCATTGATATAGGCCAACAAATATCGTTGCACATTGAGGTGGTCGAACCAGATGATGCCCCCTTCGTATTTGCGAATTGGGCCAATTGAGTCGTTATGTGTCCCATGGTTTTGGTCTGGGCGACCACTGCCCCAAACTGGCCAGAGAGTATTTAATTTTTCATTTGTGCATCAGGTATAGTACAGTATCCACATCAGCTACGGTTTGTGCGGATACTATCCAGCAGAATAGCAGCACACCACGAGTTTTGCGTGGCTGTGATCTTTAACACCATTGCACACTCACAGATATCATCGTGTCCTTCGAAACTAAACATTACAAAAATATTTTTTATTTTACCAGGTTAAGGCCCACCGAGCTATTCAGCTCTTTTTGTCAGAAGCGGCCCGGCCACAAATGATAGCTCAACGAAGTGGCTTATCGAGTGTAAATGTATTGCAGGCAAATACACTTAAACTCATGTTTCTAAATATGGGAGGAAAAAACCAAGGGGAGAGACAGAGACACCGAAAACTCCAAATATACAACGGGCGTCAGGGTCGGGATCGAACCAATGACCTCCTGCAGACAAGGCGAGGTAATGCAATGGCTGTCACGCGCTCAGAGTTGGAGAGCCTTCCTAAAACAACACGAACTCGAGCAAACTCGGCGATAGTTTCGAACGAAACGCCACCCAACTCCGCTTGTTTCACGTCCCTTCAATCATCCTCTGCATTCAGTATCTATCGCTCTCCTGTTTGCAAACAAAAGCATAATAAAACACGTTCGGGAACCCGGCACGGCTCTCAATTTACATGGCTGCTACCTTTAAGAGCAAAGCAGCGATGTATGTGTGTTGATCTTCTTTCGCACCGTACGTAGCTAACGGTGCTAATCGGAGATACGGGTACTGTCTATACGTATGTGCACTGTACACACGTAAGTGTTTTAATTTAAATTAAAGAACCCCCCTCCAACCCACCACACCCCCCCCCCCATCGCAAAATGAGAAGGAGATGACAATCAACTCCTTTATTCTCTCGCCGGTATTTCACGACAGCCAATATTTAAATGACAGCTGATAAGCAACGCGGCCAGACCATTAGCGTAATGTGTCCGGCGCCATTCATTCACACGTCGCTTGTAAATCACTGAACCCCAACTGGTTACTCTCGTGATGGTGATGATTATGATGATGATAATTATTACTACGTGCCGTGTTATGAAAATTAAAAAAAACGACACTTAACAAATCACCCAGAGTGGGCTCGATCTTGTCAGATCTCGGATGCTCATCATGCTTTGATCGTGAACTGTGCTTTGGTTTTGCGGCCACCGTGCATAACATGTGTTATAGGCTACGTGGGGCTACGCAGTGCCCGATTAAGCTAGTGCGGGCCTGTAGCATATGTTATAAAGGGGCCCTAAAATAAAAAAAATAAAACACAATTTTTTTCACTTGCATAGTAAAGTAATTGTATTTTTTCATTTGCTATACAGCCAGATAATACGTTAAAATCGCTAACCTTAATGTTCGTGAAAAAAAATTCCCAAAATTTTACACTGTTTAGGGAAAACAAATTAAATATTTAATCACCAATTGCTTAATACCGGCAGACAATCATCTGACCCATAGGTGGCAGCCATCTCAAGCCAGAGGACGAGAAGACTCTAGCCGCCACGCATATAAAGGATTTATAGTGAAAAACTTTGTTTTTACGGGTTTACTTGTTTTACACGCTTTCTTTTAACTCACTCTGTCTGTTGTTGTTGTTGTCGTTGTTGTATCCTCAAATCTTGTAACTCAATTTTAACCCACTTCCCAATGTGATATCGACTGCAAACTTGGTATACTTGTCATGCTGATGACAATACTATATTCTATCATAAAACATAAACAATCTATATTTTTTACATTATTTCTTACATGTTATGTTTCGGCTTGGGTCTAATTGTCCACGGCCAACTGACGTTAGCTGTAATTGGTCACGAAAGCTTCAAATCTAGAATAGCCTCGACAACCCTCTCGAGTGGAGACCCCTTCCGCTAGCGGGGGTCGTGCACATTAAGGGCCACGTCAAAGATTCACCGCTCACTCCCCGCGCCAGAGATTGCATGAACCGACTCAGGATTGGTGATCGCGAGTCGTTTTTTTAAAAATGTTATTTGTTATAATCGATTCTTTTCGCCTTGTTTGTACGATCCCGTTTGTATAATTTGTCGCACGCAATACCGCATTGAGGAAGAACCTCGTTAGCTTTGTCCATCTCGTTTCCACCCGTCCTGTCTTTGGCCGGAAGAGCAAGGTTGGCTACATACGGTGCGAAACAAGTCCAACGTACCATTGAGCTCTCATACTCTGATGGTGCATTGTCTTTGAGTTGTGCGCCTTTTGGCGTCATCTGGTCCAACCCATGTGAGACTAGGCTCTAAGGAAAGCTGTCTCGGGTGTGGACCAACCAACTTCAAGGACAGTGCATACATTATCAGAGTTTTGTTTTTTGTTTGCATTATGACTGCAGGTATTGTGGTCTATGTAAACATGACTCCTTGTAAAAAAGGTGTCAGTTTTGTTGCCAGATAGAAGGGTAAAAAACCAATTATCAATTACCAAGTCCAACGTACATCCATACCAAATGATTTGCAGAAAATTTGCACGAGTCGGATAATAAAAAAAATCAATTGTCACGTACACCCCCCCCCCCCATACGTGCCGTCTTGTCCTGAGCGCAATAAGCGATTAAACCGATTCATCGATGCATCCACCGCTGCATGCACGCACCAGCGGTGCTGGACGGAAGAGTGGTTCAGCAAGGCGCAGCTCCTGCAGCATCTGGCCTCGTGCAACTGCTGGTGGAAAAGGCCTTCCGCCAGAGGGCGCTCCAGAGGGCTCGTCTCTCGCGAGTCTCGAGGGTGTCAGCCGCAAGGGGGGGGGGGGTTGAGTCGTCGACCTGCGGCTCTTGAAGTCAGGTAGGTAAAAAATGAAATAAAAATTAATAAAAATAAAACAATAAAATCACGACGTTTCGGAGGCAACACAAGTCTCCGTCATCAGGTGGGACCGTCACAGCCAGATTAGCTGCATCTTGAAGCCCTGCTGCTGCGCGGCGTCGTTTATGAAGGACCGCCGCCGTCTCTCGTGCTCACCGCGTGCATTGCGGCTCTTCAAATGTACCTCATGGCGGTACCCCGGGGCACCATAGTAACCCGGCTCTCGCATAATGTCCGTGATGCAGTCGTTTTGAGTCTGTGTTGATGGTCGGCGATGCGGCAATCGACTCATCTCGACGAGCTGTACACGATGCAACTATTCAAAGTTGCATTTTTCGATAACAGATGTTTTTCATGCTAATGTTTGGCGTTTCGACATCGCGGAGCGTGGCACTGATTTCGGATTAATCGGTACCCCAGTCGCGGAGTGAAGTACACCCCTGGAAAAAAAATTGCGTCCCAGAAATAAAATATTTAATTGCCTCGGCCAGTTTGTATTATTTGGCACCCCGGGGTACCGCCATGAGGATCACCTGTATTTTAGTTGACAGAAAGTCGAAACATATGTCTCCTCTTTGCAATGTTTGGTTGCCGACCCCAGGTGTAAGGGAGACACCGATGCACGTGCCCGCTTCTGGCTGAGCTCAAACAGTCCGGGCACCTGACGTTTAGTCGGGTCGACTTGACGAGGAGGCATCAGCCACAGATAATTACCGCTCATAGCCACTTCCCGCTTACGACCACTGCCAAAATCGGCCAATTACCACCACCACCACCGCCGCCCACCTCGACAAAGCGTGCTCTTTTCGATTTCAAGCTTTCGTAACTGCAGGGATTCATCTTCTTGGTTCTTTCGGTAAAGTCACGTAGAAGGGAAATAATAAAATAATAAAATTAAAACATAATAAAATAATTCTCACGACGTTTCGGCCACAGGTCTGTCAGAAAGACAGCGTCTGAATGAACCTATTCAGACGCTGTATTTCTGACAGACCTGTTCTTCACCTAAGGACGGCTGCTTGCGTTGTGGCCGAAACGTCGTGAGAATTATTTTATTATGTTTTATTTTTATTATTTTATTATTTCCATTCTACTTGACTTTACCGAAAGAACCAAGAAGAATAAAAGCATGCTGCTCTTTCGAGTCGCTCTAAGTTTGACTTGAGCGCCACAACCACGTACACGTGCTGGAGGGCGTGGTGGTGGGAGAGAGAGGCGGGCCTCATTATAGCGAGTTCTGATCTCCCGCCATGGCAATGTGGAATTTGACGATCGTCGCTCGAGCCCTCGTCGATTGGGCGCTGTTTGAGCATCACGGAGGATCGAGCTTCCGTTTCACGTGGGGGTCGTCCCGACGGGCGTTGTGGTCTGTGCGTTGGCAGCGCTCTCTCTCCTATCACTCTCCTCTCTCTCTCCTCTCTCTCTCCATAGCCGCCTTCGCGCTACAGGCAGCAGCAGCAGCGATATTGTTCACAATGTCTTAAGGGTGATTGTGCATTTCTTAAGGCCGAATGTGCTCGGCACGTATTTCTCAAGGGTGTCGATCTTAAGGATGTATTTATTACCGCTGCGTTTCTTAAGGATGACTTTTTTTTCCGTGCGTAGAAAAGGACACATTATTTCTTACGGACACAATTGTCAATGGGATATTTGTTCTTGAATTCTTAAGGGTGTGTACAGTAATTTGTTCAGCGCGTATTGCTTCGAACAAGGTACCAATTATTCGTGATACAGTACCACTTTCTGAAGGATGTTCTCTCTCAAGGATGTTACTCGTCAGCGTTACGTTTTTGCAGGCTACCTCAACGAGTGTACAGTACCGGTGGACGTCTTAGACGCGGAAGACGTGCAAGCAAGCGCCGCCCATGCAGACTCGGCAAATGCCTCGTTTCTCTCCACGACTGACAAAGACGTTAACCGAATACTACATCTTCTGTGATTACGAATTAATCCGGGAGCGATTAACATTCACAGCGTGCGCTTCTCATCCTCCCCTCCCACCCCCCGTGCCCCCCCCACACCCCCTCTCGTGCGTGGAGAATCACCCTTCAGGATGGCAATTTCGTGGCAAAAGAAATAACGTCTCTTTTCTTCAATTGTCTCGCTCCACGTAATTTTTTTTTTTACATCGTATCAACTGCGTAGTCTTCGGCGAGCGCATATCAGTAGCATCGTCGGTTTTCATCCCAAAGTCAACACCTTCTGTAACGGTCTCGACATGCAGTGTCTCATCGGCAGTCAGGCTCAGCTGAACCATGCAACAAATGATGGGGAACTGCTCCCCCCCCCACGTTCAGTCAGACCCGAGAACGCGTCCTCAAACTATACCATACTAGCTTTACTACCCGGCTTCGCCCGGGACTTGGATTCACCACGCCCGGTCGCCTTTGTCCCCCCAGTGGCGATGTTCACACACCACACCAGTTACTCGTTTGAGGCTGAGTCAACCTAGAGGAGGCCCAGGACCGGTTCAAATAATTGTCACCGACGGTGGCCGTGAGCGGGAATCCAACTCGGGTCTCTGGGTTCGTAGCTCAGCGCGCTACCCGCTACACTACAATGTGTTACGCTTCCACATGCGCGGGTCACGTGGCAGACGTGACGACACAGCTCACTTGGCGTGCAAAAACATCAATGCATTATTGAGCTCCCCCCCCTAAACAAGTCTTTTTATAATTTTAGCATGGTGTCCAGTCTGGAAAGTACCCACGTGGCAAATTTCAACTTTGTTGCATGTCGAGAAGTACGCTAAACATTTTTTACAAACACACATTCACAACGTTGCCTTTTATATATATAGATAGATAATAGGGGTCACGAAATCGTCGTCAAGCATCGTCGTGGAGAATGTATTCGAATCTAGTGGCATTCGTGCATCACACCCAGTAATGCCACGACAGTAACACAAAATAAAATGACACGAGGCCGATGGGTTGTGTTAAAACGAAAAACTCGCACCTTCGCTGTGGAGGGGAGGGCAAATCTGCGATGAATGCGGCGGAATGATTTGCGTCGTGAGGCGTCGTGATTGGGATTGGGCACGAGGGCGCTTTGCTGCGGAATATAATGGGCAATCAAACGGCACGGCGAAAAAAAAAAAACTCAAAACATCACACCACGAGGGTGGATGCGCAGAATGCAAATAACAAAAACGGATAAAGCAGACGATAGATTCCGCCCCCCCCCACCTCTTCATATAATTGGACTCGCCACGTACAAACAAACAACAGCAGCAGCTTCTTGGTTCTTTCGGTAAAGTCACGTAGAAGGGAAGTAATACAATAATAAAAAGAAAACATAAAAAAAATAATAAAATAAAATAATAGTATTATATATTTTATAATGTTTTATTTTTATTATTTTATTCTTTCCCTTCTATGTGACTTTACCGAAAGAACCAAGAAGATACATCCCTGCAGTCGCGAAAGCTTTAAATCGAAATGTAACGTCATTTGTTTTATTATAATCCTTCCAATCACTAAAAGCAAGCAAAATTTATTGCATTTTCTTTCAACGAGCCATCATGTTAAAGAGCAAGCAGAATGTTGATCATTTAACATTTATTTGCAACATTTTTTTTGCAATATATAGACAAGTGAGATTGTATTTCATTTTTTAGGCAGTTTTCTGAAAAAAATAATTATAATTGGAGGAATATGTGCCCACGTAACAACTTGATTTTATTGTCTGTCGGGTGGTGGAGGGTATTCGTTAAATGAATTTATATTCTACCGACAGGACGATACAACCCAAAATAAACTAATTATAAAGCCTTCTATTATTATTGCGTAAAAAAAAATAAGCACGTGGATGTCAATAATTTCACACAATAGGCGGAAGCGAAGGCTCAGTGGCTCTTAACACTGCGATATGAAACCGAACGAGAGAGATCCGAACCGGTCATGACCTAGCCCCACCCAGCTCGGGTGATAACCAGTGCCGGGTGATCCTCGGAGCAAAAGTAGCTACAAATGTAGAAGCTACAAATGTAGTAGCTACGCATGTAGTAGCTACGCATGTAGTAGCTACGCATGTAGTAGCCACGCATGTAGAAGCCACGCATGTAGTAGCCACGCATGTAGTAGCCACGCATGTAGAAGCCACGCATGTAGTAGCCACGCATGTAGTAGCCACGCATGTAGTAGCCACGCATGTAGTAGCCACGCATGTAGTAGCCACGCATGTAGTAGCCACGCATGTAGTAGCCACGCATGTAGTAGCCACGGAGCCCCGCTCTTTCAAGGGCCCCGCGCTAAATGTTTTCAAGCTATCAATTCCGGTTCAGTGGTCCTGCACTTGCTCGATTACTATAGTACTACACCGCCTTCGACTTTTATGAACGAGTGAGTGTTTAAGGTTAGCGATTTATCGTGTTATCTGGCTGTATAGCTAATAAAAAAAATACAATGACTTTACTGTGCAAGGAAAACATTGTGTTTTAATATTTACGTGTTTTTATTTAGGGCCCCTTTATAACATGTGCTACAGGCCCCGCACGAGCTTGATCCGGCACTGGTGATGATGGGCAGTGGGAGCAAAGTATGACTAGCTTGGGTGACGTATGGTCAAACAAACCCGCGACCGACAATGTGGGGGGACGCCTTCATAGAGCAGACATTTGCAAATGGTTCTAACGTCTAAACTATTATAATTTCACAATATTACCATTGATTAACGCCAAGATATATTATACACTAGCTTTACTACCCGGCTTCGCCCGAGACTTGGATTCTTGTCTTAGATCAACACACGGCCTACGCGGAGGGTGGGGGGGGGATGCGTGACGTCACCAGGCACGCGTAACGCTTCCGCATGCGGGTGACATCACAGATGTGACGTCACCGTTCACTTGCCGTGCAAAATATATCCATTATTGCGCCCCACCCCCCAAAAATACGAAAGTCTAATATTATATTTTTTGTATTGTGTACAGCCTGGAAGCTACCCACATGCCAAATTTCAAGTTTGTTGCATGTCGGGAAGTATGCTAAACATTTCGAACAGACACACATAATCACAACTTTCCCTTTTATATATATAGATAAGCATAATGATGCAATCTATATACATTAAATCAGTATGCTTAAATGAAGCTCCTGCAATCAAACTACCGTACCACCCATAAACTCGACTTCAAGACGCTCGCGGAAGTAGTAAATAAATCATGGTCACGCGCACAACACCTACCGGGAAATAAGACGCACCCGACTTTTTCTTTAAAAGTACAGATTTGTTTTTTTTAAGTGCGTCTTATAATCCAGAGAATATGGCAACTGTGTGGAAACAGACAGATCGGCGTCAAGGCGATAGACATCAATGCAGGCACCGCATGGGCCCGCACGATACCACCTGCGATTCGTGCACCAAACGATACGTCTCGCTAGTAGAGCACACAACACAAACTAACGAAAGATAACGAGGCCACGTTAAACCTTACACAGGCCCAGGAGGTAGCAGGTGCTGTCAGCGAGTGCCTACTAAGGCCGGCAAGGCATTCGAGGAAGGTAGATGTGGGTAGCCTTCTACTACTACCGAGCGCTTTTGTCTCCCCAGTGCTGATTTATAATCGCATACCGGGCACCAGGTACTGGCTCGCGCGAGGTTGAGTCGGTTCAGATAACCACTTGCAAATGATTGGTCCGAAATTCATCTCAGGTCACAAGGACGATACATACAAAGGTAAAGATCCCCCCCCCGCCCGTGTAGCCTCCACAGACTGTTGGGACAAGTGCTGTTAGAGAGCACCGATGAAGGACCGCACGGCTCCCAGCAATGATATTTATTGTTTTTACACATGGCGCATTACTCATTCATGGCTGAGTGGACCTAGAGGACGATCAGAACCGGGTTATATATCAATCGCCCCCTGATGTTGGCCGTGAACGGGAATCGAACCCAGGCGGGCAAGAGAGCAGCGCATTACTGACCGATTCGTGTCGTGAATGTTCTGGCTGCAACGATGCATCGATGTGTCTGATTAAAATCGAGTATTTAAGTCATATGGCACATGTAAAAAGTGAGGTGGAATTGACGATTTTACAATTGTGCAAATGACACGGTGGCATCACGTAATTATCATTACAATGGATCGATTAAAATAAACCGTACAAACGACGCAACGGTCTATCGATTCCCGAATCAAAACATCGGTCCCAAATCGTGACATTTAACGGAATCACCCGGCGTGGAGGAGGAGGGGGTGGGGGGGTTGGGGGGGGTGTGAATAGTTTCACCACTAATGACTACAACAGCTCTCATTAGTGTACAATTGTGATTCACACAGATGCCACGCGTGTCCAATTACGGCCCTCATTGTTGTCCCAACTCGACGTTAATTGAGGATGCGTGCGTGTTGCCGTCAATTGTGTTAACGTTGGGGGGGGAGCGGTGGCGCAGTGGTTGACTGCAGTGCGCTACGAACCGGGCAGCCTGGGATGTGATATCCGTGGCGAGTGATATCTAAAACGGGCCGCAAGCCGACAGGTCGGTCCAGCATTAAATGAGTAAGCCCCATGTGGTTTATTTTTGTAAATATCAGCACTAGGGAGACAAAGGTGGCGGTGCCGTACACAGTCATTCACATACCGTCCCACCTTCGTGAGCGTTCCGGCTTTAATAGGTGCTCGCTAACAACACTTGCCCCCAAATAGCCTTACGTATAGGTAAGATAGAACTCTTTATGGGGCAATTGCTCTCGCCGCGGTTGGACCGAAATCCCGCAACGGACAAAGCGCCGAGTCCGGACTGGAGCGGCGTTTGCCATCGCATTGATCTTCTTGGTTCTTTCGGTAAAGTCACGTAGAAGGGAGGTAATAAAAAAATAAAAATAAAACATAATAAAATAATTCTCAATAATTCTCACGACGTTTCGGCCACAACGCAAGCAGCCGTCTTCAGGTGAAGAATGAAACACTTCACCTGAAGACAGCTGCTTGCGTTGTGGCCGAAACGTCGTGAGAATTATTTTATTATGTTTCATTTTTATTATTTTATTACTTCCCTTCTACGTGCCTTTACCGAAAGAACCAAGAAGATGAATCCCTGCAGTCACGAAAGCTTTAAATCGAAATCGCATTGAGTTCGGATGAAGGTGTATTGGTTTATTTATCGAACCGAGCAAGAGATGGAAATCTCTCCGTTCCCTCCATGCTACCGCAGGTGCTCATGCCCATCGACACTGCATCCCACGTGGTAATTTCAGTCGTCTAACAAAACGTTCCACCCCCCGCCCTCCCAAAAATATTTTTTTACTTAAAATATAGACATGTTTAAACCGAGGCCAAACAAATCCACGCGTTTGTTTGGACTGTGAAAACGATCTCAAACGTGCGTTTGTATTGATTTAAGTCGTTGTTATTATACATTTGTTTTTTAATAAACGTATTTCAAGAGACCGTGTCACAGGAACGCGTCTCAAGTTTACGTCCACACGACGAGACGGAGCGACGAAAGGAGGCTACGGCGGATTGTTGCGTCGCAGGAGTGCCAGATGATGGCCCATGGCGGATTTTGGGAAAGGTCCTTCGTCCAGCAGTGGATAGAGCCCGGCATGGCAAATGGATTAAAGGGGGTCGAGCCGGACGACGAGATGACGTCACCGCGCAGTGACGTCACACGCAATGGCGTTGCCCACGTTGCGTGTGACGTAATCGCCGAGTGGGATGAGGCTGAATAAAAAAATCAAAAAAACTCAAAAGACTCGCCAAAAAAACCCGGTGGCCTTAAAAATAAATATATAATATGCGACGTTTCGGGCAACGACCCTTCTTAATAACACGTTCATATCGTCCCTGTTTGAGCTTTGGACAATCGTTTGGTCCATTTTCCCGGTTATCGACACAGTGAGCGCCTATAATAGCAGCTTAACTTGACGACGCATTTCGTTGATATGGGATCGTCTTAACGAGTTGTATTGACCCCACCTTTACAGAGAAGACGGATTTACGAAGCTAATGATGCACTAACGCTGTCAATTAGCTATTGATAAGAGTGAAACAAAAACAAGCACGTATTTGCAGCCTGTTCTTCAATGGCCAACATTCTATTTTTGTTAAATCTACGTATGTATATTTATTTATACCAGATAACATATTATTCTTCGGTTCTTTCGGTAAAGTCACGTAGATGACTTTACCGAAAAAAGAAGAAAAATGTATAATAATATATATCTTTTTTAAATAATAATAAAAAAGTGAATAAAACATTTTAAAATATTTTTTTCTTTTATTTTTATTATTATTTAGTTTTCTATCTACGTGACTTCACCTAAATAACCAAATAATATTAATTACTGCAGTCACGAAAGTTTTTAGTCAAAATATAGCATATTCATATTGCTTATTTATATCAGACAAATGCCAGGAGGGTGCTTTAACACGCGGCGTGCACACTCAGCAGATTCAATTATCAACTGCAGCTTCAGAGTGGGAACCCTCCCCGTTTCCTCGAAATGGACTCGCCCGCGGCTACCTGGGGCCGTGCCGCGCGCGCGGCTAGAGGGCCAGTCGAGTCGCGTGCACGTGGGACGAAACCAAGTGGGGCAGGGTAGCGAGGAGGTGTTTGTACTCGGAAAATGATTAGTGCAATTATTTGTTCGATGCCTAAGGTCGGGTAGTGGTGCACGAGCACGATTAACAACAACAACAACAACAAAAAACAACAACCTCAAACGCATTCGTCAATAACACTTTGGGCTTTAAAAATATACATGTAATTTCGGGCAACGGGCCTTACATTACGCATGCGCTCTGAAGAAGGGCAAGCGCATGAAACGTCGCCTACTTATTTTTTTTAAATTAAATTTCGATTTAAAGCTTTCGTGACTGCAGGGATTCATCTTCTTGGTTCTTTCGGTAAAGTCACGTAGAATGGAAATAATAAAATAATAAAAATAAAACATAATAAAATAATTCTCACGACGTTTCGTGTCTCATTGGTGATCCTTTATTATTATTATTTAAAAGCCACACACAATGTTATTGACGAATGTGTTATGATGGGTGGTTTTTTTTCCCCCTTTCAAATCAATTATCGAAGCGCCGCGCGTCCCATCGCGAACGCTTCTCGACAGCGGTGGCAGCAGCAGTCGCTCGCTCTGCCCGCGCGTGTCGCGTTATACCGCGCGGGTAGCGACGCGACAGGGACTCGCGTGCACGCTTCTACAGCAGGGAGGGAGGTAGGGGGGGTGGTTGCCTCGAAGATCACTCCGCCACAAGCGATCCCGACGCTTTGCCGCGTCGGCCGTCTTAAATTTTACGACCCCAAAAAAATCTAGATTTTTTTTTTTTGGGGCAATAATGCCCGATTTAAACAAAAACGCCACCAGCCGCTCCACGTGCCTCATTGCTGATCCTTCGCCCTTTAAAACATCGGGCACGGTTCGCTAGCATTGCTGCAAGCAAGCACGACCCCCTCCTCCTCCCCTCCTGCTTGCTGATGATAACAACGAATGGCGAAACCAACCGTTCCACGGATTGCCTCTGTTTAACCAACGCTGCCGAACATATTCCATTCCCGTTAATAGGGCTCGCGCGTATTTGTGGTCCGATGGAATGTGCGTTTAACAACAATAATAATGCACGTGCACTTTGTTGTGTTACGTGGAGAGACAAATGCGGTAAGGAGGCGTTGTGTTTGTTTATTTATTTTGATGGGAAGGCTAGGCCAATGCCCCAGACGTTTATTACGTACTGTATTTATTCTGTTCGCAGGCACTGTGAATGACTCAAGCGGTGATTTTTAAAGCCACAAAAACGGGTAAATTATGCGTAAAACACGTGTTTTATTTTGCTGTGTTTGAGATGTTGATGCAATCTCGACGTTTCAGCCGAGTAGCCTTAAATAAATACTAGAAAAATTATAAATCTCGATATGGGAACGATGGGACAGGGACTACACAAATAATGCCGCTGTTTGTTGTGTGTGTATAAATATCTGTGAACGAATACCAGACCTAGTTACACTATCGAAATGTAATAATTCGTTATAATTTCATTGACATAATACCCTTTGTATAAAAAATTTAATTATTCAAAATAAAAATATTATTTCACACCTTGACCCTTGACACAGGGTGCACGTTAACAGAATGAACAAACAGGCTGAACACCCGATGTACACTACAGTCGACACAATATATGTAAAAACAAATACCATTAAAATAAAAAAGACAAAAGATCCACCGTAAATCCTTCAACATACTGTTGGGGCAAGTGCTATGAGCGAGCACCTATGAAGCTCGGCACGGGTGTCCAGTACCACGCCTGGCCGCCTTTGTCTCCCCAGTGGCGATGTTTATACACCGCACCAGGTACTCATGTATTGCTGAGTCGACCTAGGTGAGGCCCAGGACCGGTTCAGATAATCGTCACTGGGTGTTGGCCGTGAGCGGGAATCGAACTCGCGTCGCCGGGTTTGTAGCGCGGCGCAGCGCTAACCGCTGCACCACCGCTCCCCACCATTAAAATAAAAAAGACAAGGCGATGCCTACACGTCGCTCCTTTACATATTTCCGTGACCGCCTCTCTACAAAGCACACACGCCCAATGCGTCCATCTGTGCGGCGTCCCGCGACGCGGTCGCATATGCAGACTCGCTACAAAATCCCACACTTGTCCAGCCGCTCTCAAACAGCTATACCCATCGGATTAAAGAGGCCTCAATCACGCAGTGTCGGTCATGCGGGGTGGGTAGTGGGCATTTGAACATACTTCACCACGGCTGGTCAATGCCGGTTTGCCGAAAGCATGGTTGGGGTGGAGGGGGGAAGGGGAGGAGGCGATGAAGGGTTCACAGGAACGATTCAGATAACGCGCGCCACCGATAATAGCCGCGGTTAACATCCGTCGGGATGGTCTTGTAGAAAACAATAATGGCACGCACATCGAATAGCAGCTCAAAGACAAGGCACAGATCCTCCGTATAGCCTTAACAGACGTTTGTGGCAAGTGTTGTTAGCGAAAAGCCGGTACGGCACACGAGCGGAGTGGGTGGCCAGCACCACGCCCGACCGCATTTGCCTCCCCAGTGCTAATGTTTTCATATACAGCACCAGGCACAACACTGCAACTCATTTGAGGCCGAGTCGACCTAGGGGGAGGCCAGGGCATTGCCTCGGATAATCGTCACGGGTGTTTTGTCCGTGAAACGGGAATCGAACTCGTGTCTCTCTGCGGCGTTCGCAAACGCAGCTGCCGCGAACACCGCCCAGGACCCCCCCCCCACCCCATCCACCCCGCAGCAGGGCACCTGCAACAGCTGATGCGATCGGAAAGGCGGGGCACGTGAGTTCTCCGTCACCGAATGGGAAAATGCGACGACTGACGAGGAGGTGGCAGGGGCTTACCTGGCGGTGGCAGGAGGTTACACGGCCAGAGAGGGAAGTGATCGGTGGCAGAGTTGCCACGGCGGCGGGTGCGTGCCGCGTGTCCACGAGCCTCTGCTCGTCTCTTTCCGATCTCCCCAAATCCCCCCCACCACCACCACCACCCACTCACCCTCGCCCACCCCCTCATGAGACACCGTCTCCTCCACCACCACCACCCCCGCCTCCATTTTCCTATTTCTGACCCCTGAACCCAGGGGTCAAATTCTTTAAGTTGGGTTCAGGGTTTGGGTCTTGAGGAAGGAGTCGTGTGAGGGGGTAGGGAGATGAGGGGGGGGTAGAGGGGAAAGGTGAGAGGGCGGGGTTGAAGGTGGTGGAGAGAGGGGTTCGGGGGGAGATGCAGACTCCTCTTTCTCTCTCACGCTCATCACACGGTTTGTATATGTCCGTGTGTGTCCCCCCTCTAGATCGACTCAGCCTTAAATAATTGTTGTACCTGGTGCAGTGGGCAAACATCCCCTGTACGTGGTTCCGGCAAGCACCTCGCCGTCGTGTGCCGTTCCGACATTTAATAGGTGCTCGCTAACAGCACTTGCCTCGTTAGTATATTAAAGGCTACGCGGAGGATATTTGTGCAAGCATGCACCGTGAGGGTGGGCAGCGTTTAAATAAATGTTTATTTTACAATAAACGCATATTTAGGCGAATCCGATGTTAATAGGGAATAGCGCCCCTCTGTATGAATGGGTGCCACGGTGGGCAGATGTTAACTCCCTCGCCTGGTATGCAGGAGGTCGTGGGTTCGATCGCGACCCTGATGCCTGCTGTATATTTGGATTTTATATGTTCTCCCCATGGTTGCGTGAATTTTTCTCCGGGTCCTCCAGTTTTTCACTGCACATTTAGAAACAAGCGTTTATAATGTTTGCCTTTTATACATTTCCTCTTCGCTTAGCTATCATTTGTGGCCAGATCGCTTCTTTAAAAGAAGTATATAACTCACTGGGCCTTACCTGGTGAAATAAAAAGTTTCGTTTAGATGTTATTATAACTTATTATTATTATTTTTATTGTTGTTCTAAGTTTGACTCAATATGTAAATGTTTGCATGATCACGCATTATCATGTTTTGCTGTCGTCGTGGATTGTTTATAATAAATCAACACAATGATGAATGAACGGACTGAGGTTGTGTCTCACCACGGACTATTAAAGTTAACTCGCATTTTTTGATCAAACGTTCGTCAATCGGATTTGACTAAGCAGGCAACTCTGGAGCCGTTCCGATTTTCCAAGTTTCATCAGCTGAGTCAGGCCAGCTCGTTGTTGCCAAACAACTTAACCCATTATTTTGGTCCCAAGAGCTGAAACTTACCAGGTTTAGAGAAAACCTCCGCAAAAATACGTAACGTACTTCTTGCAGACTTCGATAACTTAGGTGAAGCCATGACCTCGCTACATTTGAGAACCTCATTTAATCACGAGCGGCTGAAACTCGGATTCGAAGTCAGGTTCTCAGCTGTGCCAGCTTAGCGCTTTGAAACTGTGTTAACCCCCACCCAGCCACCCACCCAGCCACCCATCCATCCAGCCACCCAGGGACCCACCCAGCCACCCACCCAACCATTCCAGCCACCCAGGCACCCACCCAGCCACCCACCCATCCAGCCACCCAGGCACCCACCCATCCAGCCACCCACCCACCCATCCAGCCACCCAGGCACCCACCCATCCAGCCACCCATCCACCCATCCAGCCACCCAGGCACCCACCCAGCCACCCACCCAGCCACCCACCCAGGCACCCACCCAGCCACCCACCCATCCAGCCACCCAGGCACCCACCCATACACTCAGCCAGCCACCCACCCACCAAGCCACCCACCCAGCACCCACTCATCGATCCACCCACCTACCCAGCACCCACTCATCCATCCACACACCCAGCACCCACCCAGCCACCTCATTGTGAATTTACTAAGAACCTGCATGGACAAAGGGATGAATCTGCATTCACTTTTTCATCCCTTTGTAAATCCACTGCTGGATGATGGCCTCTCCATTCAGGAGGTCGTGAGTTCGATCCCGACTCTGACGCCTGTATATATGGAGTTTGCATGTTCTCTCCGTGGTCACGTGGCTTTGTCTCCGGGTTCTCCGGGTTTTCCCTTCACATTAAAAAACGCGCGTTTAGAGTATTTGTCTGTTTTATATTTCCACGCGATAAGCCACTTCGTTGAGCTATCATTTGTGGCCATATCGCTTCTCAAAGAAGCTATATGCCTCAGTGGGCCTTACCTGGTACAATTTTTTTAAAAGTTTGTAGTTTAGTTGGTATTGGTCGTGGACGTTGTTAGACCATACTTATCCGTGCCGTTTGCTGCGGGTTGGTGAAGGCAGGCGCCATAAAACCAGTTCAGATATCGCTCTCCAATGACCTTAACCGTGGCCGATAATATAATCGAACTTATGTCTCCGGATTCGGAGCACGGCTTTCGCTGCTCGATCCAAATTCAAGGGGTTCGTCTCGCAGGAGATGATATTCAACGTAATAAAGCACGCGTGCAGGATAGAAACAGACGGCTATACACCTGCATACTTGTTTAAGACGCAAAACGCTTGACCAATTCGAGGCTTTTGTCTATAATACAGAGCAGCCCTACACACCGCTGATGAGACCCAGAAAATGGAGTGAAGAGGCCAGCTCGTGTGCAGGTTCTGGATGGATCGTTACATCGCAAGACTGTGAGAGATGATGATGATGGCTTAGGGAGGTCCACATCTAGCAGTGGATTAACCATGACTGTTCGTGATAATGAGACAGTTTCCACGTCGGCGGAAAGGAGGTCGTAAAAACAATCCTGGAGGTAAAAAACATATTTTGAGACGACTTTACGAGTTCGTTTGCGCCTATTTGAATACCGAATATAAAACAGTAAATATACTGCAGATCTTCTTGGTTCTTTCGGTAAAGTCACGTAGAAGGGAAGTAATAAAATAATAAAAATAAAACATAATAAAATAATTCTCACGTTTCGGCTACAACGCAAGCAGCCGTCTTCAGGTGAAGAATTATTTAATTTTATTATGTTTTATTTTTATTATTTTATTACTTCCCTTCTACGTGACTTTACCGAAAGAACCAAGAAGATGAATCACTGCAGTCACGAAAGCTTTAAATCGAAATATACTGCAGATATTGCTAAAACTATTTCCAACAATGCCAACACTGGATAATGGAGTTACTGAGCTCCTGAAATAAACGACTAAGATCGTGGATTGGGTGGGATTTTCAACATTAGGTCTGGTTGGTTGTGAAATTATTTGTTCAAGTTTAAAGTTATGAGCAAATTGTCGAGCTTCCTGGTGGGGCAATAATCCAGTCGTAATTATAGTCACCGGTAATAAATAATTCACCTTCAGGGAGAGTACCCATGATTGGCTCCAAAAACAGAACTATTATGTGGTACATCAAAGTAAGGGATTAGTTTCCTGGAATAATGATGTTTAACACAATTGCATGCAGGCATCGCAGTTTATAGATGGTGCAACGGAGATATTAGGAGAGATTGTTTTGAACATAGAATCAGAATAAGTATTTATATTGGAGGGATCCGATGAGCTATGAAGCTTTTTTTACACGCTTTCTTTTAACTCACTCTGTCTGTTGTTGTATCTTCAAATATTGTAACTCAATTTTAACCCACTTCCCAATGTGGTATCGACTGCAAACTTGGTATACGTATGTCATACTGATGACAATACTATATTCTATCATCAAAATTAAAAAATCCATTTTTTTAATGTTATGTTTCGGCTTGAGTCTAATTGTCCACAGTCCCGTACGTTATGGCAAGCCTCGGGGCCACTTCCTGGAGTCGTGGAGTTCTGCCATTACTAGTACATTTCATAAAAGCGTGTTTAAAAAAAAAGTGTTTTTAAATATTACTTATTTCACAGATGTCCAGTAGTTTTCACAGATGCTCAGTAGATTGCAACTACCATCTCCTCTTTTCGGCTGGTTCAACGTTGAAGAGACTCCAGTGATTGATTGCTAAAGTACACTCCTTCGTGTTTGAAGTTAGCCGTGTCTTAGAAAGGCGGAGGATATCAGCACACAAGTTAGTTTAACGCGTAGGCTTTCGCGAACAATATTATTCATAATAAAGGTTTTTGGGTTAGTTCGCATAAGTATAAATGTGTCGTAACCCTCCACCACCCAACACAGCCAATTATTCAGTGATTTGTCACGTAAACAAAACGCCAATTAGTTACAACTTCAGCCCACCGGTGTGTTGGAGAGTAAATCCACAACATTTACAATTTGAGTAGTACGACGTTTCGCTGGTAACTACATCCAGCATCATCGGGCGATTCGCCAGAATATAGTGAAGCCATCCACCTGCTTCCGGTCTTACATAGAGCAAGACGACACAAATGTTCTTGTTGTGGATTTCACACCTGATGATGATTGCTTGTGTTGCAGTCGAAACGTCGTGAGAATTTTTATTGTTTTATGTTTGTAAATTTGAAAAAATAATTTTTAGAAATTTTCTTGCTGTGGATTTCACACCTGATGACGATTAGCTTGTGTTGCAGTCGAAACGTCGTGATAATTTTTATTGTTTTATGTTTGTAAATTTGAAAAAAATAATTTTTAGAAGTTTTCTTCCTGTGGATTTCACACCTGATGACGATTAGCTTGTGTTGCAGTTGAAACGTCGTGATAATTTTTATTGTTTTATGTTTGTAAATTTGAAAAAAATATTTTTTAGAAATTTTCTTGCTGTTGATTTCACACCTGATGACGATTAGCTTGTGTTGCAGTCGAAACGTCGTGAGAATTTGTATTGTTTTATATTTATATTATATTATTATTTCCCTTCTACGTGACTTTACCGAAAGAACCAAGAATACGAATCTCCCTGCAGTCACGAAAGCTTTAAATCGAAATTATTACGACACAAGTTGTTGAGCTCTCTCTCTCGAAGCCCTCGATTTTCTGGGAGAGACCTCTGATGTTGACACGAAATATAAGCCCAAAGCCCTTTGCTACGAACGAGCCCCTAGGAGTCATTACAGCCACAGTCATTCCCTCGTTACGCGGCAACTCACGGAATGTCGCGATAATGTCACTTATGAATTAGGGAACGAGTTCGATATACGTTACGTCAAATTTGTATTCTTGGAATTTTTAATCGAAGTTAAAGATTTTTTTTTAGGGGGGTAGGGACGTGGGGGTAAATCTGTCGCTTGTCCCTAGCGTGCGTTCCACGCTGCTCCGAGGTGTGTTTTGCGTGGGGCACTTTCACATTGTGACGGTTTAACCAAGCTGCTCACGCTGTATTATTATTCAAAGTATTGTTATGAATATGGTATCACTAAATTAGCGATTTTAGATTGAATGTGTGCTTAACAATGATTTGCTGCATTCTTACGTGTGATTTTATGACGTCTCGAGGCGGAATTTTAGTTCCGTACGAACGCATCTCCAATTATATAACGAAAGTCCGTGGCGAAAATAGGGTTCAATATTCAAACTATCGCTTTACTGGCAATGTTTCAGGAACGTATCTGTTCCGTATATCGAGTGATATCCCATTTGGTTTGGAATCGGTGGACGATTTAAAAGGGTTATAATCTATTCCTTATCAGATGGGAAGTCACTAAATACAAAATAAAAACATGCTGTCATATTTTTTGAAAAGTAAAAGGCCACGTTTTCTCCTATTTTTATGTCGACAATAACGATGGGTGAGTTTTGAGGATGCCAGTGATATTGGGCAGGTGCAGTAGACCGCAAAGGTAGAGTAAGCCCTCGTTTAACGCGGTAGATGCGTTCCTGGAAATTGCCACGTAAAGCAAAACACGCAAATTAGCGAAAACCATTTCCCCATAAATAATGTGACGCGAACATTCGGCGAGATACGATGTACGACTCCGCACACGCAGTGAAATGGCGGGATAAATAACCGAGTGTATTCCGCTGCATTATTGTATCATTCCGCGTACGGTATCTTTCCGCTCAGCCCAGGAAAGTAGTTCGTCGTCGACAACTCAGAAACCGCCTTATGACGGGACGCGTTCTGCGTTACAACGGCGTGCGCGTTCCACGGTGTGCGAAAAGTGTTCCCGAATGGAAGAGCCGCCGTTATAACGAAAACGCGTCGCGTTGTGACCACCACACTCGTTAAGCGAGGGACTTACACCGTCGAGCAGACACTGTGCACATAAATCACATGGCCACTGGAAGCAGCCGATTGCGTAACTGGCTCGTAACCGGTTGCAGAGACGTCAACACGTAGGCGATCGCAGTTGCGTGCCACCAAAGTTCTGCAACAGATCGCTCAGGCGTGGACCCGGTAGAGGTCACGTGTTCTCAACGCTCACCGTTATTGAGCTCCACGTGAACTCGCGCGCATGAACACCTCGCTAATGTGGTTGACAACCAGGGTTGCCACCTGTCCTGGGGTTTCCCCCCCCCTCCCCCCAGGGTCGTCCTCTAGTCGCAAGCAGATGTCCTGGAGGCAACCTGTAAGTCTTGCCCGGGACATTAAAAGTCAAGAGTTTGAGTCAGCCGCGTGATATCACGTGGCGCAGCACTTCTTACGATGCATTTGCGTGCAGTCCTCACGCGATCTTTCGATATTTTGACAAACGTTTCCCATATCGCCCTGCTTGTTTGGACCTCAGAGGTGGCAACCCCAATGACAAGCGACTGTGCAAAGAAGAAGCAGCAGAACAACAAGCAGAGCGAGTAGCCGCAGCCAGGAGGGAGGGGATATCGAGATTCACGGATGAATTGGGCTGCATTGCAAGGAATCACGCAGTGCGGAGAGAGATGGATTTCTGCTGCACTGGACTGCTGGCAATGGCGCCCTAATATAGCAGTGGATTGAGAGTGGCTAATGATGATGGTGATGTGTAACAGATACAGGGCCCACGCCATTCAGAGAATAATACACTATTTTCTTTGCACTATGAGACCTCCTTTACCAGTGGCAAAATATATTAGTAGGTTTTTACCCTTTCAACTGGTGCAAAAACTGACACCTTTATACAAGGCATCATGTTTGCAATAACCACAACACAAGCAGTCAAAATGCAAACAAAAAGAAACAACTCCTATTACTATATTTTGCCACTGGTAAAGGAGGTCTCATGGTGTAAATGCTTAACCCGAGCTCTCAATACTCTGATAGTGCGCTGTCTTTGAGTTGTACGCCTTTTGGCGTCATCTGGTCCAACACCAATGGAGACTAGGCTCTAAGGAAAGCTGTCTCGGGTGTGGACCAATCAACTTCAAAGACAGTGCATATCATTATCATAATCAGAGTTGTTTCTTTTTGTTTGCATTTTGACTGCTTGTGTCGTGGTTATTGCAAACATGATACCTTGTATAAAGGTGTCAGTTTTTGTAGCAGTTGAAAGGGTAAAAACCTATTGCTATATTTTCATTGCGTCGGGTTTGCTGTCCTTCCCCGCACCTGCGATGAGCGCGTTCGGCGACGTACGGTGAGAAAAAAGTTGAACGTACAAACTTGTGATGCACCTGCGGTGCTGTAAGCCTGCCTCTGCAGATGAGACCCGGGAAAGGTGAAACCGCTCCGGAGTTTATTCGCTTAAAAAAGTGCTGCGGGTGATTTAACGGGAAGTTGGGAGAACGTGCATCTCTTTGGTTCAATCGGTAAAGTCGCGTAGAAAATAAAATCAATATAATCCTAGAATACGAATTTGTGTTGGCCGGCTCTCTGTGTTGTGTTGCATCGTGTTTCTAAGTTTACTACGTTTGTTTGTTTTTTGTTCTCATACATTCTTACTTGATGATGATTGCTTGCGTTGCAATCGAAACGTCGTATTCTATTATTACTTGATTTTATTTTCCACGCGGCTTTACCGAGAGAACCAAAGAGTAATTCCTGCAGTCACGAAAGCTTCTAATCTCGTTTACATATACCACGTCTCGTGTGAACGTCCACGTAAAAGAACGGAAGTCAGTGTATTAAGGAAACATGCCATAAGGGGCGTCCGTTAATGACGTCACGCGATTTTGGACGATTTTTGACCCCCCCCCTCGTCACACGGCGTCACAAAAAGTCAGACCCCCCCCCTCAAATATGACGTCACAAAGCTCTGCCCCCCCAAAAAAAATAAAACATGCTTCAAATCGCTTTAAACTATTGTCATTGTAGTGCGTATTTAATGTGGCGCTGCACTCTGATGTTGTAGGAGAAAACGTTTATTAAAAAGTCTATTTAATTAAGTAGAACGTGCTGTCTATAGTTATTTAAAGTTGCGCATTTTGATGTGACGTCACATTTCTCAAACCCCCACCCCCTCGTCACACATCGTCACAAATGTATGACCCCCACCCCCCCCCTAGGTGCGTGACGTCATTTATGGACGGCCCCTAATACTATTTAAAATTCGCAGTACCGCACGTGCAACCGCCATACTGCCCCCCCACGTGACGTGAGCAGCAGAGGGCAGTGCGGCACCCCCCCCCCCGGTGCCCCCCCCCCCGGTGCCTCCCCCCCCGGTGCCTCCCCCCCCGCCTTCACCCAACCCGCACTGACCAGCGCGGTGAAGTATGGTCAAACAAAGCCCGCGGCCCGCACTCGTGTGGGTGGGTGGGGTGAGTGGGGAGGCCCTCATCTGGCAAGAGACCTGGAACACAGGCGGCTTGACGGGGGGGAGGGGGCGTTAGGGCGGAGAGGGGAGGGGCTCCAGGTGGAGGCGGTGGGAGGGAGTGGGGGGGGTTGTGGAGGGGGTGATGGCGGGGAGCGGTGGTGCAGCGGTTAGCGCGCTGCGCTGCGAACCCGGCGAACCGAGTTCGATTTCCCGCTCACGGACGGTTATCTGAATGGGTTCTGGGCCTGCCCTAGGTCAACTCGGCCTAAAATAGTCCCTGTGTGATGCGTATCCCCACTGGGGAGACAAAGGCGGCCGGGCGCGGTGATTGTGGGCGTGTGTGTGTGTGTGGTTGTGGAGAGGTGTGTGTGTAGAGAGGTGTGTGTGTGGAGAGGTGTGTGTGTGTGGAGAGGTGTGTGTGGAGAGGTGTGTGGAGAGGTGTGTGGTTGTGGAGGTGTGTGTGTGTGGAGAGGTGTGTGTGTGGCTGTGGAGAGGTGTGTGTGTGTGGAGAGGTGTGTGTGTGTGGAGAGGTGTGTGTGTGGAGAGATGTGTGTGTGTGGAGAGAGGTGTGTGTGTAGATGTGTGTGTGTGTGCCTGTGGAGAGGTGTATGTGTGGCTGTGGAGAGGTGTGTGTGTGTGGAGAGAGGTGTGTGTGTGTAGATGTGTGTGTGTGTGGCTGTGGAGAGGTGTGTGTGTGTGGCTGTGGAGAGGTGTGTGTGTGTGGTTGAGGAGAGGTGTGTGTGTGTGGAGAGGTGTGTGTGTGGTTGTGGAGGCGTGTGTGTGTGTGGAGGTGTGTGTGTGTGTGGAGAGGTGTGTGTGTGGAGAGGTGTGTGTGGCTGTGGAGAGAGGCGTGTGGTTGTGGAGGTGTGTGTGTGTGGCTGTGGAGGTGTGTGGGTGGAGAGGTGTGTGTGTGGTTGTGGAGAGGTGTGTGTGTGGAGGTGTGTGTGTGTGGAGAGGTGTGTGTGTGGAGGTGTGTGTGTGTGGCTGTGGAGGTGTGTGTGTGGAGAGATGTGTGTGTGGTTGTGGAGGTGTGTGTGTGGCTGTAGAGAGAGGATTGTGTGTGGAGAGGTGTGTGTGTGGTTGTGGAAGTGTGTGTATGGTTGTGGAGGTCTGTATGGGAGACAAAGGCGACCGGGCGTGTGGCTGGCCAACCCAACTCCCCTTGCTGGCCTTCATAGGTCCTACTCCACTAACATAACTTGCCCCAACACCCTCTTAAGGCTATACGGGGGATATTTGTCTTTACGGTTGGTTGAGCTCGGGTGGGGGTGGCGGGGGATGGTCGGGGGTGGGCGAAGGGGGGGGGGCAGGAGTAGGAGGTGTGTGAGGCTGTAATTTCAGTCGTTGAGGAAAGAATTCCAAAAATTTTCGCAGGGATCACAAAAAAAAATCGGAAGCCCCCCCACCACCACCACCACCCCCCACTTCCAACGAGTAGCCCCCCCCTCCCCTCCCCCTCCTCCGGCGGGTAAAGAGGAGCTTGTTTGTTTGTTAGCACTGATTAACGCGGGATAAGCCCCCACCCCCAACCCCCCTTTCTTTTCTCCCCCCTCTGAGCCTCCCCGTCTCCAGCGCAGAGGCGTGGCCACCGGCCACCCTGGAGAGTGAAGCGGAGACACGGAGACAGAGAGAGAGACACAGAGACAGAGAGAGAGACAGAGGACACAGAGAGAGAGAGAGACAGAGAGAGAGACATAGAGACAGAGACACA